>NC_091952.1:81539851-81722351 GCF_031021105.1 Erythrolamprus reginae | reverse complement strand
TCAAGGTTGACTCATCCTTCCATCCTTCCGAGGTGGGTAAAATGAGGACCCGGATTGTGGGGGCAATATGTTGGCTCTGTTAAAAAGTGCTATTGCTAACATGTTGTAAGCTGCCCTGAGTCTAAGGAGAAGGGCGGCATAAAAAAATTGAATAAATAAATAAATTTGTATTCATCTTCATTGGAGAGGGAGAGGGAGGGATGACAAAGATCTTGGAAACCAGTTCCTGGGGACTTTGGTTTGAGACTTAAACTGATGACTTTAAAAAGCAAAGTGGCTTTTTTTCTGATGGCAGATCAATGAAAACTATGATTACAATTGGAAATTCCCCATTTCAGATTTGCTTTGAGTTCACATCCATTACTGGCTAATAGAATCCCATGCTTGTTCCAAGTGCAGATTGCATCTTCTAAAAGGCATCTTCTCTGCCTTTCAGCCACTTCATTATAGCTTGTCTGGTGTAAAATTTAAATCAAAATAGTGACGTGGTAATAATGCTATGACGGGAGGCATCACTTTATGTGAAATGGCTATCACAGTTGTGCAGACTGGGAGCACTACATTGCACAATAATTTCCCAAGAACTGACTTGGAAATTAGCTATAAGGCTATAAGGGAACATTGAGTAAATACATATCTTCAGAAATCACATAAATTCCTCCTTGATTTGAGCCACAAGTTGGAACATGGTTGACCTATGAGTCATCCATCGAAGTACAACTGTGAATAAAAAACAAACAAACCCCTGCCATTAGCGTTTTTAAAATTTGTTCCACTTCTTTGGTTGTCATGTGAGTAGGTGTGAATGAGTATATGTCATGAAGAATATTAGCATGTCACACTTTATATCACATCTATTGTTGGAGAAGCAAGAAAATGGATGAGCAACACAAGATTTAGCAGTGCTCATAAGTTCTATGCCAGAGTTCAAGATCACCACTACATTTACACACTGCATTAATCCATAATCAACTGGGATCATTACACTCAGTTAAGCCATCAGAACATGATTCATAAACTACAGTGACTATCACCACATGTATTAAACAAATCACAGGATGTTTGAGCTAGTTGCAAATCCAACAAACTTTTTCTCAGGATATACTCTTGTTTAAAATTGGTTAATAGTAAACTCTTTATAATATGTTCATCTTGAACTCAAAAATTCTGGCAGTAGTTGACACTGTGCTCTGCTTGTTTGAATCTTCATGTGAAAATTCGTAGACAGTCATTTTTGGCGAATGGGCGGCTTAACAGTTAGATAGATAGATAGATAGATAGATAGATAGATAGATAGATAGATAGATAGATAGATAGATAGATAGATAGATAGATAGATAGTGTTGTGTTTGGGCCTGGGCCAGCCGTTGCTTTCACAGATGGGAGAGACGCAGCACACACTGAATGCGAAAGCCTGGCTGACAGCCAGGAAGATGTGGCAGGCAGCCAGGAGGACGAGGCCACTTGTACGCAGGATTCAGCAGACAGCCCAGGGGATTTGGCATACAGTCCCTCAGACAGTCTTTCGTCTCTGGATTCTTCTGCAGATCAATATATTGATCTGCGTAGCAGAAGAGCTATGCAGAGAAGGGATCGACTGAAGGAGTATTACAAGTCATCATAGTAGCACCTGGGCTGGGTGTGGTTTCCTTAATGAGGGCTAAAGGGATAAAAGGGAACAGAGGCCCAAGGCAAACTGTGGCTGTTTATCTGTGTTATTTTGTGGTTCCTGCTCTGAAGTTTCTGTTCCGTGCCGTTGGAGTTTTCAACCCAGCTTTTTCAGACAAGTGGGAGGTGAAAACTCTGGGACTTGCTGTTTGCTTCAAAGATTCAAAAGGACTTCTGAAACGTCTTTGCTCATTCCAGGTTGTCTTTGTTTGTTTTTTCCTGTGTTTTTGTATACGGCTGAAGTAAGCCTTGCACTATCATTGTTTTTGGACACTAAGAACTGTTTTGAGTAACCCTTTTTTGTTTATTTAATACAAGTTTCCTGATTAGCAGAGCACGTGTGTGTTTGATTTCTTTTCCTTGGACTATTACGCATTGCCTGAGCCAGTCAGGCAGAACACACACACACACACACACACACATATATATATTTATATATATGGATGGATAGAGAGAGAGAGAGAGATTCATATATCTACATTTTAGGAATACATATTTTCAGGACATATTCTTTTAGTTATTTTCATATTGACATTTGCAATTCTGTTTTCAGTATATTGAAAGAGAAAGCATCGGCATTATCAAGTTAACCTAGGCAGGGGTGAGATCCAGCAGGTTCTGACAGGAGATCTGGTAGCATAAATTTTGAGTAGTTTGGAGAAACAGCAGACACCACCTCTGACTATCCCCAGGAGTGGGGAGGGAATGGAGGTTTTGCAATATCCTTCCCTGCCACGCCCACCAAGCCACGCCCACAGAACTGGTAGAGGAAAATTTTGAATTTCACCCCTAAACCTAGGCCTATAGAGGCTTAGATTCAAACTTTCCATTTAGTTGTGAAGTTTGATCGTAGAAAATGAATCCATCTACTTAACTAGTTTTATTGTGAGCATACCATGAGAATTAAAAGTGACGGAAGATTGTAACCAATGCACATTTAACAATTCAAAGCCATCCTTGTTACTAGCAATATATCCAGCACATCCTCAAAGCTGCTAATATTGAAATAATTTAGAAGCAAAAGGAAAGATTGATAGAACTGAAAGAATTTTTTAAAAATCAGGATGTTCTTCATTTACTACAAAATAACAATCCAGTCATCCAGAAGATATTTAGGATTCTGCTAGTGTTTGAATTAAATAGACTTAATTAAAACCACAGGCATTCTTCAGTCGTTTCCCCATATTTCCGTGATATTGGGGTATGGGAACATTTGCATTCTTGTTAATGGAAGATTAATATAAGATGTCAGAAAATTTGATCGTTTGTCCTTGGTCTTTTTTCTTCAGGGGTTATTCCCTCCTCCCTCCTGTGCTTTTTCCTCCATATCTCACACATGCAACATGAGATTTTTTTAAAAGGACGTTATCAGTCAATCCATCTCCCAAATGCCTGTCTGGTAATAATGTCCCTGACTACTATAGGAAGCCTAAATAATGCATCATTAAATCAATTCTTAATAGGAATGGAGGCCAACAAGTTTATGATTGTTGCAAGCAAAGCTGATCCAAGGAAAATGCCACTATTTGATTGGCACCTCCCCCAAGACAGAAGCTTTGTATGACAATGGGGGACAAAAAAGGGAAAAAAAACCCAGCAAAGAAAGAACAGAGAGAAAAAGGCCATGCACCCCAATCATTGTTGGCTAGGTCAGTGTTTTTCAACCAGTGTGCCGCGGCACACTAGTGTGCCGTGAGACATGGTCAGGTGTGCCATGGGGAAATTAAACATGGGTCCGCAAACTACCATTCCTGCTAGGATATCCCTTTTGTGTTCATCAAAACAGGGCCAGGTTTCACACTAAGTGGGTATAAATACATTTAGAAACTATATTATTAACTATATGTATAATGTGCACTGTGTTAGAGTGTCATTTTGTGTCATTTTGGTTGGCGGTGTGCCCCAGGATTTTGTAAATGTAAAAAATGTGCCGCGGCTCAAAAAAGATTGAAAATCACTGGACTAGGAAATGCAAGCACTACAGATTTTGATGGGAAATCTTTTCTTGGTTTTAAAGAAATTTATGGAGTAGGCGGCACACCTGACCATGTCTCACGGCACACTAGTGTGCCGCAGCACACTGGTTGAAAAACACTGCCCTACCCAACAATGGTTGGGGTGCATGGCCTTTTTCTCTCTGATCTTTCTTTGCTGGGTTTTTTTTTTCTTTTTTGTCCCCCATTGTCATACAAAGCTATGCCCAAGAGCAATAAAAATAATATTTCTTTTTTAAGGATTGTGGAATTGTCGTTTTGACACACCTTTCAGTAAGGCTCTCTGATGCTAATTGTTGTATCCTGTAATGGCTACCTTGTAACTCTGTAAATAGTTTGTTCCTCTTTCAGCGCTGTCTGAGCCCAAGCAGGAAGTCGCTCCTGATTGGCTCAGACGCGGCCGGCTCTGGCTTTGGCGGGAACCGCAAATATATAAAAGGAGCGGTTTCTCCAGCCAGAGTCAGTCGGTACTCGCTGAATTGTCACTTTACCTTGCTGAGCTGTCACTTGTTCTCTGAGCTGAATAAAAGTACCGATTGCTCCAAACCCTGTCTCTGGGTCTACTTCACTGGCGACGAACGGACGGAAGAAACTTCGCGTGCAACATGGACAAAATCCAGATCGGCCTGGCTCCGGAACTCTTCGATCCCGAGAAATCGACATGGGACGAGTACATGGCCACCTTCGAGATCTTCCTCGAGGCGGCGGGAATGCAGGACGCCGAAGCCGATCGCAGACGGGCTATTTTCCTTAACTACTGCGGCGCAGAAATTCGCAGACTTGCCCAAACTCTCACCGAACCGGAACAAGCAAGAGCCACAGCGTGGGACGTCCTACAACAAAAACTGGCGAGCCACTTCAAGCCGACCAAACCAGCCATGGTTTTTCGGCATCAATTCCACATGATGGTTCAGAGGGAAACCGAGTCGATCAGCCAGTTTACAACGCGGCTGCGAACGGTACTTGCTCAATGCAAGTTTAAAGACCCGGAAGCTCGCCTCACCGACGCCTTGGTTTTCGGCATGAAAAGCAACACGGTGAGAAATAAACTCCTCATCGAAGAAGAGCCGACTCTACAAACCGTGATTAAACTGGCGCAAACCGCAGAAGCAGCCGACGCAGCGGCGAGAGAATTGAAAGAGCACGGAAGGCGAGAAATCATTGCCAAAATCGACTCCGCGTCTCCCAGCGCCGTGGAAACAGACAACCTCAGCCAACAAATACCCAGCGGAGACAACTGCCTCCTGGTGCAAGACCAGCCGAGACACCTGAGAGCTACTCACCCAGCACCCTGCGCGGGCTGCCGGGGAAATCACCAGCGCCATCGATGCCCCTTCCGAGACGCTACATGCCGCCGTTGCAACCGGAGAGGCCACATCGCCATCGCATGCAGAGCAACGGCGCCAGAGGAAACATTTGCCACGCCGCAATACCAGCGACCTCCAAACCAGACCCCCCAATCGCGAGAAAGGAGACCATTCCGCAACGCGGGTCAAAGGAACTACTCAACCGCTAACCGCGACTACTATAGAGGTAACTCTCAATTTTCCGTGAATAACACGGCAACCAAAAAGGGGGCTAAAATTGTTATATCACTGTTACTCAATAACCAACCTTGCTCAATGGAGCTGGATACGGGCTCTAGATATACCATCATGCCCTGGGAAAAATTTAAACTGTATATGCCTAATGTATCTAAGGCTGACCTAAATCAAACCTCTTTGGTGATTAGAGACTTTCAGGGGGGAGTAATCTCGGTCTTGGGAACAGCAAATGTACCTATCGCATTCAAGAATGTTAAATGTACCCTTCCCATGCTTATTGTAACAGGGGCCAAGCACTCTCTTCTGGGTTTGGCATGGATGGAACCACTGGGGATCGAGATTTCGGGTGTGTGTAATGTAAACTGTTATGATATGCCTAACTTTGTGAAAGAGTTCCCCGAAGTGTTCAGCCCCACATTGGGATTGTACAAGGGCCCCCCTATATCTTTCTCTATTGACCCCAAGATCCCACCGATCAGACTAAAACCTCGCAGGGTCCCCCTGCCGCTCCTCCCCAAACTAGACATACAGCTGGACAAACTCATTAGCCAAGGTATTTTGGTCCCTGTAGAACAGGGGCCATGGGAAACTCCCATAGTTACCCCTCTGAAGCCAGATGGCTCTTTAAGAGTTTGCGCTGATTACAAGTCGACCCTGAACAAGGCACTCCAACACCACCCCTACCCCATCCCGGTTGTGCAACAACTGCTACACTCCCTGGGGGAGGGGAAAAGGTTCGCAAAGATCGACCTGGCGCAAGCTTACCAGCAACTTCCGGTCGATGAACAAACAGCAAACGCCCAAACAATTGTAACGCACAGGGGGGCTTTCAAATGCACGAGGTTACAGTTTGGGGTAAGCATAGCCCCAGGAATATTCCAGAGCATTATGGAACGCCTATTGTCAGGGGTAAATGGGGCCATTCCATACTTTGATGACATCTTAATTGCAGGGGAAAACCAGGAACAAGTAAACAAAAGAATAAGGGAAGTACTTAAGAGGTTGCAGAACAAAGGGTTAAGAATCAAGCCTGATAAATGTGTCTGGGGAACCAACAGTATAGAATTCCTAGGATATAAAATAGATAAGGAAGGTATCCACCCCACAACAGAGAAGCTGAGAGCAATTAGAGAAGCCCCAGAGCCACGAGATAAGAATGAGTTGCAGGCATTTTTGGGCCTCCTTAATTTCTATTCCGTTTTTTTAAAGCAGAAGGCAACAGTAGCAGAGCCTCTCCATCGTTTACTCCAGAAGGAAGCCCGCTGGACATGGGGGAAAACTGAACGTGAAGCTTTTTCTCAGATAAAAAATTTATTAACTTCTAAAAGTGTAGTAGTCCAATATAGTGCTTCACTACCCATTAGACTCACGTGCGACGCTTCGCCGTACGGCATAGGAGGAGTCCTAGCTCACGTTCTACCTAATAAGACAGAGGCCCCAATAGCATTTTTTTCAAGAACCATGACCAGCACAGAGAGGAATTATAGCCAGTTAGACAAGGAGGCTCTAGCATTAGTGGCAGTGGTAAAGAAGTTTCACAATTACATTTTTGGAAGAAGCTTTGAGCTAGTCACTGACCACAAACCCCTACTAGGCCTGCTAGCCCCCAACAAGCCCACTCCACCTTTTATGTCTCCAAGACTAATCAGATGGGCTCTTTTCCTCTCAGGGTATCAGTATGAGCTCACCCACAAGGGGGGGAAGGAAATCAATCATGCAGACGGCCTCAGCAGATGCCCCATAGCAGACTTAGTGGAAGACCCTGTTCCTTCCACAGATGTGTTAATGATAGAACTCGAGGAAAACCCACTAACCACAGCAAAAGAGGTAGCTGCACACACGCAGCAAGATCAAATCCTTAAACAAGTGGTGAACTGTGTTCTAAAGGGATGGCAAAATGATGTTGTGAAACCTGAATTGTGTGATTTTAAAAACAAAAGACTTGAGTTATCGTATGTAAAAGGTTGTTTGCTGTGGGGGGATAGAGTGATCATCCCCAAAAGCCTAAGGGGAAAAGTACTCAAAATGTTACATGTGGGCCATCCTGGGATTGTCAGGATGAAGAGCCTGGCAAGGGGGCATTTATGGTGGCCAGGGCTGGATGCTGATATTGAAAATTGGGTTTCAAAGTGTGACCCGTGCCAAGAGTCACGGCCTAGTCCCCCCAAAACAACTCCGGCTGAGTGGGAACAGCCTGCTGGTCCTTGGTCTAGAATCCACATTGATTTTGCTGGCCCGGTGGGGTCCCAGTATTTTTTAATAGCGGTTGATGCCTTCTCCAAATGGGTGGAAATAATAGCAATGAACAATATAACCACAAGTGCCACCATCAAGGTATTGAGTAGACTGTTTGCATCCCATGGTTGCCCAGATATCTTAGTGTCTGACAATGGGCCTCAGCTAACAGCCAGGCAATTCGAATTGTTCTTAGATGGCCTAGGGGTCAGGCATGCCCTCATCTCACCTTATTCGCCCTGGGCTAACGGATTGGCAGAACGTTACGTTCGGGTGGCAAAGGAGGCATTGCGCAGGTCAGGCCCTGGGGATGTGCAACAAAACTTGGACCAATTCTTACTAACCCAGCACATTACCCCTAACTCACACACACATGTAAGCCCTGCAGAGTTATTGATGGGAAGAAAGTTGAGGTCACCACTAGACAGGTTAAACCCAAGGTTTTGTATTAATAATAACCAAATGTGTGTAAAACCTGAAAGAGAAATGTATTTGGGACAAAATGTATATGTAAAAAGCTTTGATGGAAATGTAAACTGGATGAAAGGAATTGTTGTTAAGCAAAATGCACCCAAGACTTATATTGTAAAACTGGAGGATGGTCGTTTGTGGAAACGACACATAGACCACATTCGAAAGCGAGCAGAAAATCAATTGCCACAAACCGCTGACATGGACTCTCCCCCTTCAACAGACTTTTGTACATTGCCCGAGCTAAGAAACACGCAAAGAGACTTATCGGGCCAGGGGGAACCATCCAGCGACGCCGAGCCATCCTCGTCCTCCGAAGCCTTCGTTGGGCCCGCCAGGCCAAGTCCGCCGCGCCGGGAGAACAGCGGCGAGCCATCCTCCACAGTCGATGGCAAAGGAGAAATTGAACTGCGCAGGTCAGCGCGAGCTCCTCGGAGGCCCCACCGATTGGACGACTTTGTCACATGGCTTTCTTGATGGATGTGTCCAACTATGAGGGGAGGGGTGTTGTATCCTGTAATGGCTACCTTGTAACTCTGTAAATAGTTTGTTCCTCTTTCAGCGCTGTCTGAGCCCAAGCAGGAAGTCGCTCCTGATTGGCTCAGACGCGGCCGGCTCTGGCTTTGGCGGGAACCGCAAATATATAAAAGGAGCGGTTTCTCCAGCCAGAGTCAGTCGGTACTCGCTGAATTGTCACTTTACCTTGCTGAGCTGTCACTTGTTCTCTGAGCTGAATAAAAGTACCGATTGCTCCAAACCCTGTCTCTGGGTCTACTTCACTAATGAAAAAGAAACCTTTCTGTTTGTAGTCGGCACTATTTAACATGGGATTATTATTTCAAAGAAGCAGGTTATTTCTCAAGTGTTAAAATTAGCATGCAAGAAGGCAAAATATATTGTTAAATATAGACTCTTGAAGCACCAGACATACTGGTTTAAGAGTTATTCTCTAAAAAGCAACGAAGATACTTTCCCATTCTTTGTTTTTGCTATGGTAGACTAACAGTGCTACCTGTCCAGATTCTTGAAAATGTTAAAGATATGATAAATGATCCCTCATAATTATACTATAAGCCGCATGTTACATTAACCTATTATTACCACTAGCTAGTCCCAAAGGTTCTTCAATTCTGATTGAAGCTTCTTGGACGAGAAGTGAAAGATCTTCAACGAAAAACAAATAAAGTCCAGTTGCCTCTTGAGAAAGCACCTTTGGGACAACTATGATTTAGATGACCAAGAATATCTATCACCAGTAATAGGCAGCAAAAATTTTCACTGCCACACTGTGGGTGTGGCTTATTTTGTGGGTGTGGCTTAATGGTCATGTGACTGGGTAGGAGTGGCTTGCCAGCCATGTGATCAGGTGAGAGTGGCTTGAACGATAATCATCGTTCAAGTGAACTGTTAAGTCCTCGACTTACAACCTTACCAGTGTTGCTCGCTGGGGTGACAATTTGCTTCGTGTTTCCTGCACTCTCCTTCCTGGGTGGCCCCCCCACCTCAGGCTGGGTAGCTAGGCGAATGGGTGCTGTCAGAAGCATAAATGCTGACAGTGCCGCTTCCACCCACGACTTCTGCTTGCACCTCAGGTGGGAGGTGGCTGTGTGAGTCTGGGGGGAAGCCAGGCAAGAGAGAGGGAAGTTCATTCAAGCCCAGGAAGGAGGAAAGAGGAAAAAAGCAAGGAGCGCAGATGCAGCAGCAACAGCAGGGGGGAAAAGTAGAGCCGAGCTGAGACCAGTAATCCAGGAAGTGACAGCAGCTGATCAGCTAGAGCTATGCACACATCTTCATTTCTGCCAGTGGAACTGCATTCCACCCCGTCCTGCCTGCTTCCCACCCCTGTCTAGCACTAGGTAGAATGAGATGACCCATCTCTGTTGACCTATATAGGACACCAGAAATAGAAACACATTATGGATAATAACATCATCTATTATTTTTATCACCTTAAGCTAGTGATGGCGAACCTTTTTTGGCTCGGGTACCAAAAGGATGTGTGCATGTACCATAGGGTGCGTGTGAATGCCCACACTCATAATGCAGTGCCCTCCACTCACACATGTACACAACCCCTGTGCTTCCCCCCACACATGTGCACAGGCCTCACTGAAACCTTCAGACTTCTGGTAGGCCCGTTGGGCTGTTTTTCGTTCTCCCCAGGGTTCAGGAAAAAATCTTGAACTCTAGGGATGGCGAAAAATGGTGCAAGCAGCCAAGTGGAAGTTCATTTCCGAACTTCTGGTTGGCCCATTTTTTACCATCCCCAGGCTTCAGGAGGCTTTCATGAACCCTGGGAAGAGTGAAAAGGGCCTAAAAGGCTGAAAATCAACTGGCCAGCATGTGCCTTGCGTCCCCTCAGATATGGCTCCATGTACCACCTCTACTACCGCCATCATTGCCTTAAGCAATATGCTATTCTTCAAATACTCACTGTCTTTGTTTGTCTTTGAAATATATCTGATTCAAGGACAAGCAAAGGGGAATGATTCTGCTTTCGCGCACTTCATTTGCCGTTTTTATACATTCCTCATGCATGCTGTTTCATTCATATTCCTTTCCCAGTAACAGTCATGTTGCCACCTATCTATTTATATTATTAAATATAAACTTGAGGAATTGAACTTATTGATAACTCTCAATCTGTCAAAGACCTTAGAGTGCTTATATCCAATTACCTAAGTCCTAGAGCCCACTGCAACAACATTGCCAAAAAGGCTTTAAGAGTGGTTAACCTAATCCTTTGCAGCTTCTTCTCTGGTAATTTTGAACTGCTAACAAGAGCTTACAAAACATTTGTCAGACCAATCCTAGAATACAGCTCACCTGTATGGAACCCACATTGCATATCTGACATCAACACAATTGAGAAGGTCCAGAAATATTTCACAAGAAGAGTCCTTCATTCCTCTTCTCACAACAAAATACCTTACTCCGCCAGACGTGAAATTCTTGGTTTAGACAACTTACAACTCCGTCGTCTCCGTTCCGACTTAATTATAGTTCATAAAATCATATACCAAAATGTCCTACCTGTTAACGACTACTTCACCTTCAACCACAACAACACACGGCCACGAACTCTATTTAAACTAAATGTCAACTGCTCCAAACTTGACTGCAAAAAATACGACTTCAGCAACAGAGTAATCAACGCCTGGAATGCACTACCTGATTCTGTGGTTTCTACTCCTAATCCCAAAACCTTTAACCTTAAACTATCTACAATTGACCTCTCCCCCTTTCTAAGAGGTCTGTAAGGGGCGTGCATAAGCGCACCACTGTGCCTACCATCCCTGTCCTATTGTCTTCTTTTGTTATTTTTTATCATTACTTATCTAATGTTTTTATTTGTACAAATTATCACCCTATAATTGTTTGACAAAATAAATAAATAAATAAATAAAATAAATAAATAAATATCTTAACCCAATCAATATCATTAGGAAACAGCTTTCAAAAGATGGCTTGAAAACTGGAAAAACCAAGGCAATTACTTATCAAATGTTGCAGTTCAGTAACGAGAAATGCATGCTCAGACCTCTAAAATAAGTGCTATTAATCCACTTTTTTCATATTGTTTGCTAATCTCCGACGATTCAAATCAATGATGTGAAACTCAAAATATTCCCTTCCAAAACCAGAGTGCTACTGCTCGATTCTACTATAAGTGATGGAGACGAGATTTACCCAACATGCTGTTTCTGGAGCTCAGAATGGTGACACTTTTTTTTTCCTTTTAAGCAACAGCTTTATCAAATACCAAGAACATTCCTCTTAAAACAAAAACTAAAGGTGGAAACTATAACCATCAAATTGGGTGGCACACAGGTGAAATCACATAAAAGAATGGTAACTGGAGTTGACAGGTCTTGCATTGCCTAGGTACTAAATTTCAATGTAGCCTGAAAGGAAGAAACCCTATGCTAAATTTAGGGAATTTAGTGCCACCACAGTCTGATTGCAGGATCAGTATTTAAGTTTATAAAAACAAAGCCGGAGTCCCACTGTGTGAACTCAACTGTTTGCTTCCATGACTTTTGCTCTTACATTTGGTCCTTGAGATGATTTGCTAATTGCGTTTGCAGGTGTCCTATGAAACAAATATGGGTGGGTGATTATAATCCTATAATTGCTTTATCTAACTTCAGTATATTCAGCTGTAATTTGGCCCCCCAATCATTACAAGCCCAATTATCCTTATAACATAAACAACTGATGAAGTTATCTGTATAGGAATAGTTATTTGGAAATACAGCAGTAAGGAAAATATACAGAAATTCACTGACTGATGATATAATTAAGAGTTCTTCAGCTTCTTTTAGTTTATTAGATTAGATTAGATTTATTGGATTTATATGCCGCCCCTTTCCGCAAACTCGGGGCGACTCACAACAAAGTAAAAACAATACATAATAGCAAATCCAATACCCACCAATCCAATTTCAATTTTAAGCTAAAAAATTCATAAAAAACAACCCCAGAATATTAAAAAACAAGCACACAATCAATCTAACACCAAAACAACATGGGCAAGGGGGAGATGTTTCAGTTCCCCCATGCCTGACGGCAGAGGTGGGTTTTAAGGAGTTTGCGAAAGACAAGGAGGGTGGGGACAATCCTAATCTCAGGGGGGAGCTGGTTCCAGAGGGTCGGAGCCACCACAGAGAAGGCTCTTCCCCTGGGTCCCGCCAGACGACATTGTTTAGTCGACGGGACCTGGAGAAGGCCAACTCTGTGGGACCGAACCGGTCGCTGGGATTCGTGCGGCAGAAGGCGGTCCCGGAGATATTCTGGTCCGGTGCCATGAAGGGCTTTATAGGTCATAACCAACACTTTGAATTGTGACCGGAAACTGATCGGCAACCAATGCAGACTGCGGAGTGTTGGAGTGATATGGGCATACTTAGAGAAGCCCATAATTGCTCTCGCAGCTGCATTCTGCACGATCTGAAGTTTCCAAACACTTTTCAGAGGTAGCCCCATGTAGAGAGCGTTGCAGTAGTCGAGCCTCGAGGTGATGAGGGCATGAGTGACTGTGAGCAATGACTCCCGGTCCAAATAGGGAGAGCTATCAAAATTTAGGAACATGCTGGAAGCACTTGCACAAGATTTCTACTGTGAAAGCATGGCATTTTCTATCAAGATTTAGCTCAGTTGCAAAATATCCATTTACCAGAAGACAAATTGGTGAAAGTGTTTCCCATCAATTCTCACGACCTTACCAGGACACCAATTCAAGATCATTGTTTTTCTGGGAACTTGGACAAACTTCTAATCCCCTCCAAAATTTATTACTTAAGAATAGCTATAGAGACCAGAGGCAATCTTAGAAATCAATACTGCAGACGATCTAGCGCTTTCTCTGTTCAGCATAATGCCACTTTCCATTTCATATTTTATTTAAATAATAAAAGAATCTGGATTTGCCAAAGGCAGGCAGCTCAGAGGGTGGTAAGCAGCAAGGTACTGTAGATATTTTTCAGGGAAGAAAAATTTAAAATAGGAAAGCAAAAGTAAACATCAACGAAATGTTACAGGCACAGCTTGTACTTTCTGTTCAGCATACTATTCAATCGGAGGGTTTGGTATTTCAAATTCTTAGACAACAAAGCAGGGGGAAATATTTCTTAGGTCCAGATTTTAGGGGGCTATTGAGGATGGGTAAGAGAGCATCTGACTATAATTGCAGGAAGCAAGAATAGGATTTGTGGTTGTTGTGGTGCCCCCATCCCTACCTCTCTCTCTCTCTAATTTAAATGAGCTCTGGATAGCTCCTCAGAACAAACACTAGAATCTGAAAGGACGTGAAAGGATGTTTACAATCCACAGCTTGTGAAAGGATGTTTGCAATCCACAGCTTCAAATAAGTTATTTATTTTTTTTTGCTTGCATTTATAGCCTCGTACCTTTTAGTTAAGATGACTTTGGACACAATCCAGTCAATATTAACCATGACTAACTTCCACTAAATTTAATGGGCCTTGAATTACTCATTATGACTAAGCTCTGAATTCTTGGGCTTTTGGGGGAATTTAACTTTGCTGGATTATGCTTATTGCATGCCTACATTTCCTGCCTTGACACAAGACAAGCTCTCATGACATCCATCCTTTCCTCACCTTAGTCCATATTGTTCTGAATTCTCTTATAACCCACAAGTGTTTAAACCGGGATATAGAATAGATACTCTGTCAGCTATGATGGCTGATGACCAAGAACAAGGGACAAGTAATCAAGGAATTATGATCCTAATTGGGAACGGAACTTTCATTGCTAAACTATGTATTCATTAAATGAGTCAGCATGTGACCCCCCCACCCCGAATTTTATTTTTATTTTAATATTTGCCATCTTTGTTAAGTGAATTGCAGCAGTGGTTAAATAAGTCCAACTTCATCCATTGATTTTGCTTGTTGAACTGTCTGGAAAGTTTTATTTTATTTACATATTAGGGTTTTCAGTTATGCAGAAAGTTCAACACCAGGAGTTCTGGTGGCACAGTGGTTAGATTGCAGTATTGCAGGCTAACTCTGCCCACTGTCAGTAGTTTGATCACATGACTCCAGGATGCTGCAAGCATCATAAATACATGCCGGTGGCCAAGCACCTTGAATTGTGACCATGTGACCAGAGGAACCCCGCAATCGTCATGTGAGAACTGGTTGTCACTTTTGTCAGCAGCATCGCAACTTCAGTTGCTAAACAAATGGTTGCAAATTGCGGAATACAGTATCTGTAGGGGCTCAAATCAAATCAAATCAAATCAAATTAAATCAAATCAAATCATAAACAAACAATTGTTGTCCTGATGTTTTTAGGACCCTTTCCCTTTTCTTTCTTTACATTACTTTTCTGTTATCCATCTCTCCCTGCTAACCCCTTCCTTGCCAAACCTTAGGGTCTACCAGGGATAGGATAGACAGCCAGAAATCTGAGCTGATGGTTTGCAGACATTGTTTGAAATTAGAATGAGAACCTATGAAATGCTGAAGCTTCTCTAAATCTACTTCTATAAATCCCACTGAATGTGAAGTTGAGATTTGGCGCATCTATTATTCCAGTTCCTAGCCCCAACCTTTAGTATGATTGTGGTGTGAGTGAGTAGGGCTGTATGATTTTAAATTTGGGGTTTTTAGACTGTCTTAAATATTGGACTTCTGAACTGGTTTTTGTATTTTTTATATGTTGTGAGCTGCCCTGAGTCCTTGGAGAAGGGCAGCATATAAGCCAAACAAACAAACAAACAAACAAACAAACAAACAAACATCCAATAGCAAAATTATTTTACTGTCTCAATGGATCTAAAATTCTCTAACAAATACCCGAGAGAAAGTTTATTGCAGCCCTTTGTCCCTACCACCACATTCTGCTATTTGAGCTATGCTCCAGGGGTAGCAGGCAGGATGGGGTGGAACACAGTTCCACCGGCGGAAATGAAGATGCGTGCACAGCTCCAGCTGATCCGCAGCTGTCACTTCCTGGATTACTGGTCTTTTCCCTTGCTGCTGCTGCTGCGTCTATGCTCCTTGCTTTTTTCCTCTTTCCTTCTTCCTGGTCTTGGATGAGCTTCCCTCTCTCCTGCCCGGCTCCTCTTCAGCCTCACGTGGCCACCTGGCGCCTGAGGTCCAAGCAGAAGGCATGGGTAGAAGCAGCACTGGAAACATTTATGCTTCTGGCAGCACCTGTTCACCTAGCTAGCCACCCCGAGGCAGGGGGAGTGACCCAAGAAAGAGAGCGCGGGAAACACCAGCAAGCGACACTGGTAAGGTTGTAAGTCGAGAACTTAACTGTTCACTTGAATGATGAAGGTCGTTGAAGCCACTTCACCTGGTCACATGCCCGGCAAGCCACTCCTACACAGTTATTATTGTTATTGTTATTATTATTATTTATTAGATTTGTATGCCGCCCCTCTCCGTAGACTCGGGGCGGCTCACAGCAATGATAAAAACAATATACAATGACAAATCTAATAGTTAGAATTTAAAATAACAATAATACATTTAAAAAGTCTAAAAAACAAGAAACTCCAATATATAAAAAACATACATACAGTCATATCATACACAAAAAAACCTACATAGGCAGGGGGAGATGTTTCAGTTCCCCCAAGCTTGACGACAGAGGTGGGTTTTAAGGAGTTTACGAAAGGCAAGGAGGGTGGGGGCAGTTCTAATCTCTGGAGGGAGCTGACTCCAGAGGGTTGGAGCCACCACAGAGAAGGCTCTTCCTCTGGGTCCCACCAAACAACATTGTTTAGTTGACAATGGGATTCATGCAGCAGGAGGTAGTCTTGTAGATAACCTGGTCCGGTGCCATGAAGGGCTTTATAGGTGATGACCAACACTTTGAATTGTGACCGGAAACTGATCGGCAACCAATGCAGACTGCGGAGTGTTGGAGTAACACGAGCATATTTGGGAAAGTCCATGATTGCTCTCGCAGCTACATTCTGCATGATCTGAAGTTTCCGAACACTCTTCAAAGGTAGCCCCATGTAGAGAGCATTACAGTAGTCGAGCCTCGAGGTGATGAGTTGCAGGACCATTAAGCCACACCCACAAAATAAGCCACAACCACAATGTGGCAGCAAAAATTGTGGCTGCCCATATGCTCCCAGGGATCATTCCTCTCTCTCTTCATGCCTTTAATTTTAATGGAATTAGGACACATCCCTTAAAAATGCATAAGCAGGACACTTATCGCATGGTTTCGCTATGGATATTTTATGAAGGTGTCTGGATGCATGCTGCATTCTTGAAACAAAAGACTAGATAATCCACTGCTGGTTCTGAATGCATATTAACATGTGCCACAAGTGAGGTTTTTGAGAGCTTTGAGCTACACATGGAGAAACAACAGCCAAGGGCATGAGAAAAACACCTTGTTCCAGCCTGAGGGTCACTAGCTGTGCTCTGACTATATGTACTGCCTGAAGGGGCTGTAATTTAATCGGTCAGAGAAAACAGAGATGGAGAAAAAAGCAGATTTAAAGAATCACAGTTTCCTTATTCTCTTTGATTAAATTTCAGTTAGGACTTAGATGTCCCTGGGTAATTTTAAATCTCTAACTTGCATTACAAAGTGTGGGAGATCAGATGTTGGCTTCAGTTAAGACTATGTTTCCCCCCACTTTTGCTATTTTTCTTTCCCTAAATACATTTGTGATTGGTAACGTGGTTTGTTTCTCTGCAAAACTGCTCAGTAATAGTTGCTAGGTAAATGAATCGGGTCCTTATAAAACCCAGAGATTAAATTCTCTACATGGAAATAGGCATATAATTTCAATTGCAGGAAACAACAATTAGCATTTAGCAATAGCACTTAGACTTATATACCACTTCATAGTACTTTTATAGCCCTCTCTAGAAGGTTGACTCATCCTTCCATCCTTTCAAGGTGAGTAAGATTGTTGGGGTCAATATGCTGCATCTGTAAACCGCTTAGAGAGGGCAGTAAAAGTGCTGTGAAGTGATATATAAGTCTAAATGCTATTGCTAATCTGATTGAGAAGCAATATTTATCATTTCAGCAATATTTATCATTTCATATTCCAGAAAAAGCCACAGCTACCAAATCAGCTGAAACTAGGCAAGGGCTCTAATGTCAAATCTCTCTTCTAGAAGATGTCATGAGATTATAAGTCTCTGAGTTTTCGGAAAAGGGCGGCATACAAATCTAACAAATAATAATAATAATAATAATAATAATAATAATAATAATAATAATAATAATAGAACGGCCGCCACCCTCCTTGTCTTTCGCAAATTACTTAATACCTACCTTTGTCGCCAGGCATGGGGAAGTTAAGTTATCCTTTCCCCCTAGGCTATTACAAGTTATGCATGGTATGTTTGTGTGTATGTTTGGTTTTTTATAATAAGGGTTTTTTAGTTGTTTTTATTAATTGGATTGTTCATGTTGTTTTACCACTGTTGTTAGCCGCCCCGAGTCTGCAGAGAGGGGCGGCATACAAATCCAATTAATAATAATAATAATAATAATAATAATAATAATAATAATAATATTCACAGGAGCACAACTTTGTAAATTTTGTTACAATTGTAATGATAATAAGCATCATTGAACAGCTGCATATTTAATTTAAATATATTTGATTTTGAGGAAATTAAAAAATGACATTTCAGTAGCATCATTTAAAAGATTGTGCCAAAATTTAGCAGGAATGCAGATGAGCCCCTGATTTTGCCTCATCCACTTAGCCGCTCCTGGTTCGTCCCCAGGGTTCTGCTCCCAACCATTTGTCATTGACTTTTCTCCTTGGCTGAAATGGCCCTAGCTCTTCGTCCCATTCTCCTCCATCACAGCCCCTTTGCCAAATGGGACACACAGGACACTTCTTCGCCAGCCAATTGGAGGAAGGCTAGGTAGAAAGAGAGATAAAGTGTTCATTCGCCTGAGTTTCTTCTCCAGGGTTTGTTTTTCTGCCCAGTTGCCCCAGGTACAGATTTATTCTTATGGCTCTGGATGAATTTCTCTCCCTTCTGGATGGCAGCCATTGGGCTGGGGAGAAGCGGGAGAAGAAAGGAGAGGCGAATGGCAGCGACAGCAACAGTGCTTTCTTGCCCCCTCCCATTAATTAATTAATTAATTAATTAATTAAAAATTAATTAATTTTTATTTATTTATTTTGTCCAATACACAATGAGGGTTTTAGTGGGTATATATCTGTATACACATAGTAAAATACATGATGAAGGTTATAGACGAGATACTCATAGTAAAATATATCTATGAAAGAATAGAAAAGAAGATATAGTAATAGAACATATCAATGAAAGAATAGAAGAAGAGATGTAGGAATAGGAGAAAGGTATAGGAGATATAGGAGAGCAATAGGACAGGGGACAGAAGGCACTCTAGTGCACTTGTACTCGCCCCTTACTAACCTCTTAGGAATAGTCTTTGTCCTACCCAGCAGTCATAGGGCAGTGATTCTCCCTGGCATCTGCCTGCTGAGAAGCCAGTGGAGGGTCAGCCAAACTTCCCCTTCCAGGAGAGATAAGCCCCCTTTCTGTCTCCACCTTTCCCAGTGGCTGTTGCACTAAGGCCTGTTAAGTTCTGTCCTTCTCCTCAAGCCAGAGACCTTCAGGTCTTCCCTGTCAGTGTTCCAAATAGCTTCCAAGAAATAAATTAGAGTCCAAAGCTTCACGTCTTCAAAGTCCCAATTTATTATCAGTTGTGCTATCATGTTTGCACAACTGGAGAAACTCGTGTCTAAAGTCATGAAGGTATCTCCACCCGAGTTAGAGTTCATTTCTTCGCATCTCCACCCACAAGCCCATCACATGAACCATGGGTCTTCTGCATCTTCTGCCAGTGTATTCTGCAACACCCAGCAGCTTCCAGCCAGCTGCTAAACAAAAGCTCAAAAATCCAAATTGAGTTACAATCACAAGACTTTGCTATACTAAAAATTAATGTTAACCCTTGATAGATCAGGTCAAGTTACTGTAACAAATCCACTGATGTCCATTCTGCTCAGAAATTGCTGTCCATGCAGGGAAGCAAAAAACCTCATCGAAATGTGCCCAGAATTGCTTCCCCTTGCAAGATTTTGCTACCTGCACAGGTGCAGGAAGCAAAATTGCACTTGATCTGCACTCGCGCGCCAGAGTTGCGGAGCTGCGCGCAATTAGCCATTCTGGTAAGAACCCAGCACTGATCATATTACATTATGATAATCTTTCCCGAATATTTGTTTTTCATGGACTGAAGACCTGAAAGCTTTTCTCTTTCATTCACTTTAATACCATTGTTGAGTACCTTTTGGAGCTTTGGAATGTTTCCTAGCAGATGCAAAGAATGGAAGCAATTCTTTTCCCACTCCCACCCCTACACACTACTTAACTAAGAGAGGGAGTAGCAAAATTTCCCTATCATTCCATTGCTCATCTGGTTCCAACCACCTCTTAATTGCTGCAGATTCCTGAAGTGCAGCTTGCTATTGTTATCTATTGGAATTCTAAATCTCGATTTTGCTAATTGGTTCACACATCTTTATCACAGTTATTCCTGATCTTGCACAAATGCTATATATTAGTACCAAGATCAGAAATGTAGGAGTGCTCCCTCCTCCAGGCTCCATATGCTTACTTGTTTTGGTTTGGATTGTTTTGGGGGTTTTTTATGTGTTTCAACATGTTACTTTATTAGTATTCCTTTTAGACTCTTGGGTGTTTATCTACTTTCCCAAGAATTCACAGAAAGAAAACTGATGGCTTGGGGAGAAACACCTACTTAAGTACACAGTAGAACAATTAAAACCTAACAGGTGGGAATTAAAGTGCAAAGACTTGAGGTTTCTCACCCTATAAGTTTGCAAAATTGTTTTTTTGCACCTCAACTGTAGCTGAACTGTAAGGACAAGCAACCTCCAATTTCTGAGGAATATTTATCTAGTGAAAGCTTGCATACTTTTTTTCTTTAAGGCTGCCTTGTTTTTCAAAACCACCACCACCACATTTGAGAACACTAGAACAGAGATGGACAACTATGGGCCTTTCACAACCTGTGGACTTCAATTCCCAGAATTCATGAGCCAGCCACGCTGGGTCAGGAATTTTGGGAGTTGAAGTCCACAGGCCATAAAGGGGCCATCGTTGCCCACTCTTGTACTACAGTGTCAATGGATACAATTATTGTTTCTGGGGTAGGTGTGTGTGTGTATGTGTGTGTATGTGAATCATTTTATATTTACCCATGGACCACTACATTTGGCTAGGTCTCACACCAGGAAAACACAACACAATTCTTTAATTGAAATCAGCTACTCAATAAATATAAAGCTAGCTACAGGATCAATATCTTGTTGCTTCCTTGAGAAGGATAGAAATAGTGCGTCACACCACAAGGCACATGTATAAAATAGCACATGTATAAAAGGGGCGAGACATGAGTCAAGATTCAGTGGCTTTTGCCAGTCTGCTCTCCCTCCTACATGTCTAGAAACAGGATATTCTGCATTCTAGTTCCACCTTAGGAATGAAAGCCAATTGGGTGATTTTGGGCCCGTCAATATTTGTCAGAAAGCAGGGGTGAAATCCAGCAGGTTCTGACAGGTTTTGGAGAACCGGTAGCGGAAATCTTGAGTAGTTCGGAGAACCGGTAGTGGAAATTTTGAGTAGTTCAGAGAACTGTCAAATACCACTAGGCATTTTCAAACCGGCATTTGAAAATGAGCCCATCTCCAGTGGGAAAAAGCTAAATGTAATGTAACCCTGCTTCAGTAGCAGCCATTTTATCTTTTAAATTACACCAAGACTTAGAGCTGCTTGTTGTGCTTCTCTTCTCTCTGCACTTCTCAGGCCCTTCCATACTAATAACAAATGTCTGTGATCGACTGCAAACTGATGACTTTTGATAGGCCCTGACATTCCCTGATTGACTGGTGGCTGGAACGTCTCCCCTTGAACTCTGAGGATGAATAGAAGGTCTGAGGGAGATGGAGACAGCTCACAGGGGGAAAGAAAGCAACAGGAAACCCTTGAAGGAAGGACTGGAGAAAAAGGCGGGAAAATGTATTATGGTATTTATGTATCATATGGCAAAGCTACAATTAAGCGACAAACTTTAATTTGAGTACATTGCAGTTATTTGGCTGCCAAAAAGTGCTAGTTCATGTTAATATGCTTATTCACCACATGGGATGAACTTGCTCCGCAACAGAAAGACGAGATGTATCCTGTAACATCATCTGGGGCCTTCTCTCACCATCGATGTCACTTTGCAGTTGGATGTTGTATTCAAGCAAGTCCAGCATCGGCAAGAGTCAGCATGAAACACTGCCACATTTCCCACTGAAGTGGTACCTATTTATCTACCTGTGTGTAGCATGCTTTCAAACTGGTGGGCAGATGCTGAGGCAAGTGACTGGAACTTACTCTGCCATGTGATACTAGAACTCAAACCACTAGAGGGGAGACCACCTTCAGCATCATTTAGCCACTGAACCACCACACCTCTTAACGGGAAGAAAAGGACTGGGAGAAACTGGATTCTTTTGAGGTGGAGAACTGCTGTGGCGTTCTGGGCTGTGGACTGTATTTCTGCTGCCATAAGAGAGGTGGCAACAATCCCAGTTGAGGGCGGAGCTCAAAAATGGCAGCCATGTTATGATTCATCAACTCTGGCTGTAGAGGACTATTATCTTAATTAAAGCCCTACAAGGGATGTGTGTTTGGCCTAGGTGGATTGGTTGTCTGAAAAAAAGGGTCAGAAGGACCTAATCATCAGTGTCTCCCTTGGAGGTGAGCACTATGGTAAGTAGGTTGATAACTGGAAGAGATCACAGGAAAGATCCTTAAGGTTTTACTTCTGATGAATGGGAGACTACTAGGACAGCCATTTCGAGAAAGTATCTGCAACGAACTTTCAAAATTCATATTTCTCTCTGGCTCTAGATCTTCATTAACTCTCATAGGTATTCTGTCTGGCTCACTCCGGAAGCCAATACCAACCCAAAAAGAGAATCCAGACACACCGATAAAAGGCAAAGGCAGTTTATAAAATTCAAGAAAAACACAGGTAACAGAAAATGTCCTTACAAACAGGAAAACGCTGTATCTTCAAATATATCCACGAAGACAAAAGTCCATGCAGCAATACAGGATTCTTGCTGCCAAGACAAGGCTGTAGATAGCAGAACTACACCTTCCACGGGTCTTCCAAACTTCTGGGCCACAAGCCAGGAACAGAGACGTCGAGAACAAAGCAGGACACCGTAACTCCAACTGATAACACTCCACATGGCTTCAAGGGCTTGCCTGCCTTTTAAACCCTGCTAAGGAGGACCACACCCAAGCCCAGCTGTTTTTAATTCAGTGCTGATAATACTTCTTTAATTGCTCCTTTCTTTGATCTGACCGTCTCTGTCGCATGTCAATGACGGCTTGTGCTTCATCACCTAATGACTCCAAGCTACTGGCTGGGGAGAGCCCCCCCCCCCCCGGGGCTCTCATGCTGTTCTCCTTCATCCCATTCCTGACTTTCCTCTTCCCCGTCCGACTGTTCAGCCCCCTCCTCTTCGCTGTCATCCTCCTCCGGGCATGGAGCCAGCAGAGACACAGCCGGTCCCTGAGCAGCCTCAGGCTGAACCACAACAATAGGTAGCATAAAATTATTTAAATTGTGTCCATGCTGTTTCTTTCGCAGAAATTTTCCTTACCTTCTGCTTGGAGATGTGTTGGAAATACAATATCCCAAATTAACAGCCAGCTGGAGATTTTGGAACTCTAAATCTAAGCACTTCTAGAGGGCAGATGGGTTTGTTGTGATTCTTACAAGAATAACTACGCTTGCATGAGTAGTTATTCATACTTAGATATAGCAAGATGATTTGACTTTTTGTTCAATCTATTTCTTAACATCAGCAGGTTTTAATTTTGTTAGCCATTTTAAATCCTAGGTTAAAAAAAAAATCTGCTAAAGAAATCATTTTTGAAAGCCCTCCCCTGAGATCTTTGTACCCAAAGTTCATTGTATTAAAATGTCATTGGATCACAATATATGGCTTCTCCTTGAAACGTTAAGCTAAAATCAGTGACTGCCTGGTGTTCAACTGAGACATGTCAATAGATCATCTGAATTTTTTTTGAGAAGAGTCCACAGGAGACTGGTTTCTGTGGAAGCCATAGCTAAAGACCCCGAGGGAGAACAATATCTATGCTAGTTGGCTAGGTATTTCACACAGAGGATGTTTGAATAGCTGAGTTTCAAAGACAGAATTCCTTTGATAGGCCTTTTTAAATCAAAGCTTTAAAAAGAAGAAATCACAATTTGTTCTGTTAAATGGTTCAATGCGGCAGACTTCCTGGTTCTAGATCATCTATTTGGTAGGTTAAAAAAAAAATTCAGTTTGCATGAGAAAATTCTGCCCTTGGTTGAGTCTATTCATCTCTAATGGCTGCTATTCATTCTCACCTGGACGCTATCGTACATTATCATAGCACTGTATTTTACTGACATAGGTTTTTGGGTGACTCAGAATCTAATAGAGACTAACTTTTTGGTACACTTAAGCAGCTGCACAAATCAAAGGGCAAAGTCATACAATCCACACTACTTTCTTCACAGCACATCAATCACAAAATAAATGCCACATTATTGCTATTACGCAGAACTCCCACATGCTTATTTTTCTAGCACTTTTTTGTCATGCTTATTATTTTTTAAATGAAAAGAATTAGTTGCCTGTTCATTGAATACTCCTCTGCTCTGAATACAACTATTTTATTTATACAAAGCACATCATGTTTTAGATACTTTGTATTTCAAAAATTCTTCTTTATTAAGGGGGGGGGGACCCATTCTTCATTAAACTTTCAATTTTAGCTTTATATTTTACACTTTGTCTTGCACACACAGTATCCTAAATTTTATCAGCTTTACCTTTCCAATGGAAGAAATCCTCCTATCATTCCTAAATTGAAGAGAAAATTATTCCTAGAATGAGCACAAGTACCATTTGTCCTTGATCTACAACTACAATTGAGTCCAAAATTATGGTCGTAAGCCATTGCCATTGTAAGTTGAGGCAACATGTGCCTGGATTTGAAGTTATGAAGGATTTTTACATTGGTCATTAAACAAACATCATGGTTGTTAAGCTAATAACAAAGTGACTAAGTGAATCCATTTTCCCTCAATAGGATTTTTTGAGGATTTTGGGTTTCAGACCTCGGCAAAGAGCCAGGATAGCATTTATCATGCTTGCTGATGTTAGCCAAATTAAAGCCAAAGTTTTTAGTACTTATTTTGCTATCTATGTTTTAATGGTTAGAATCAGACATGCTATTGAGTGAGACTGCTGCAATTAATCCCACAGAGGAGGCGGAGTAGCTATATTCTACAAAAAATCGCTGAACCTAAAAATCCTCAAAGTTGCACAGGATTTATTGGTACCTGAAACTATTGTCTGTGATTTATCCCTAATACCACAATTCGCTTCATACTCTGCTACAGAGCCCCGGACTACGACATTGAACATGCTAACAAATTATCCACATTACTAACGTGGGCAACCAACTGCCCATACCCCATTATCTTCCTCAGAGACCTCAACCTACCACACATTAACTGGTCTTTAAATGAATGCAGCACGGAACCCATCCATTCTACTATATATAATACCGTCACCTATCTGGGACTCGACCAACTAGTAACTAACAATACCAGACTTGATAACTGTCTGGATCTCATCTTCTGCAACAGCAAAAGTACAATATATGGCTTACAAATAACAGTACCATTTTCCAACAGTGACCACAGCATGATAAACTTCAGTCTCAACTTAAGCCACACTATGAACCACCAAAATAATACAACACTAAAATTCAATTTCAAAAAAGCGAACTACGAACTCATTGAAGCCCACCTCTCAACATTAAACTGAAAAACTCTATTCTCTGAATGCTACACTACTGATGACCTCTACAACACATTCCTACCCGAAATAAAATTAGCCACTAGGTAGGTCTAAATATATATAATATATGTAATATATAATATATATAATATATACATAATATAATCCCAGATGACAGGACTTTCAGAATCCTGAATGAGCATAGTTCTTCCTTCTAGCTCATGAATTTATGAGGCAACATCTAATCTGTGGTTCATTCACAGACCTAGTGACAAAAGTTAGATTTTCCTCCCTATCAGCAACCTTCACTAGGCAAAACACAGGCAGGGGTGTTCCTTGTGGAATTCCATGAATTTCTTAGCTGTTCATGATTTCACAGGCTTGGAGGAGATCTTAGGTTGCTCTTTGACCTCCTGGTGGGTTCAGGGCAAAAAGAAACATATCATTAGAGTCACCATAAAAGTCCATCCATGCACTAGGGCCTAAAGCCATACAAAAAAAGAGGCCATAAATTATCTCAAGGGCCAAGAGTGAAGCTAAAATCATAATGTCCTGTGGCATGACCCAAGAATTCCCATCTTTGGCCTGAAGACTCTTTTTTACTCATGAATGGCATTTCTTTCGTCCTAAATAAATAAAACCTAAAAACCATCTGTGCAAATGTTTTTAATTGTTCATAGTATAAATACTATATTTAATTAAGAGTAGAAACTGACTTGGAAGTACTGTATAAGTCATAACAAGATCAAAATCAACTATAAAGATTATACTTTGTTGATTGTTTTTATAGTTTGGTATTTAGTTTCTCCTTTTTTAAGGGGGTGCTCGCACACACACACACGCGCGCGCACAACCACCCACCAATTATTTGGAAAATTTAAGGTGTCTTTTTTTTTTAGCAATTAAAAGTATTAAGAAATAACCATTTTATTTTTAATTGATAATCCTGTGCTATCTGGCAAGTTGCTCCAAAGATTAGTCTAAAACAGTGTTTCTTAACCATGGCCGTTTGAAGATGTGTGGACTTCAATTCCCAGAATTCCCTTGGTCAGCTGATTTTTGTCTCGCACAGAGGCTATGGGAGGGTGTTTTGTCTTCCAGAGAGCCTCCGGGGGGATGGAGGAGGGCATTTTTACCCTCCCTCAGCTCCAGGGAAGCCTTTGGAGTCTGGGGAGGGAAAAACATGAGCCTACTGGGCCCACTAGAAATTGGGAAACAGGCCATTTCTGACCTCCAGAGGGCCTCCGGGGGCGAGGGAAGCTGTTTTTGCCCTCCCCAGGCATTGAATTATGTGGGTGGGCACTTGCACATGTGCGATAGTGTGCGCCAACACTCTTTTGGCACCCAAGGGAAAAAAGGTTCACCATCACTGTTATAGACTCTCCTCCTCCTATTTTCTGCACAACAGCAACCCTGTGAGGTAGTTTGGCTGGGAGAGTATGATTGGCCCAAACTCAGCTGGCTTTCATGGTTAAGGTGGGAGTTGAACTCATAGTCTCCCACCTTCTAGCCTGGTGCTTAACCACTACACCAACTGCCTCTAATTTGAATAGGATAAAAGATTTAAAAGAAATGAAAAGAGACATGGGTAAATCAAGTTAATCTATAGTTTAAAACAAGTGGGCATAAATCTAACATGCTATTCAGAAATAACTTTCATTCACTGCTTAAAGTTGATCTCTTATGTCATAATAAGTAATAACTTTTAGTAACTGGTTATGGAACCACTGTCTATATCCAAAGACTCTTTATTCCCATGTTTATCTAGCATTTATCCCCATGTCATATACATGTAATCCTTTGCTTGCAATCTTTCATTTAGTGATTGCTTGGAGTTACATTAACACTTTAAAAAAAGGGCTTATGAACGTTTTTCACACTTGCAATTGTATCAGCACCCCCATGGTCACAAAACTGGAAACTAGTATATGTTTATGACAAATTCACTGTCATGGTTTTCGTGTAATCACCATTTGTAACCTCCCAGCCAACTTTCAACAAGCAAAGTCAATGGGGGAAGACAGATTCATTTAATAGAATAACAGAGTTGCAAGAGACCTTGGAGGTCTTCTAGTCCAACCCCCTGATTAGGCAGGAAACCCTACACCATTTCAGACAAATGGTTATCCAACATCTTCTTTAAAATGTCCACTGTTGGAGCATTTACAACTTTTGGAGGCGAGCTGTTCCACTGGTAAATTGTTCTGTCAGGAAATTTCTCCTTAGTTCTAAGTTTCTTCTCTCCTTGATTAGTTTCTACCCATTGTTTCTTGTTCTACCCTCAAGTGCTTTGGAGAATAGGTTGACTTCCACTTCTTTGTGGCAACCCCTAAGATATTGGACCACTGTTATAATGTCTCCCCTAGTCCTTCTTTTCATTAAGGTAAAAATATTCCATTCCTGCAACTATTCTTCATATGTTTTAGCCTCCAATCCCTTAATCATCTTTGTTGCTCTTCTCTGCACTCTTTCTAGAGTCTCAACATCTTCTTTACATCAGGGTGACCAAAACTGAATGATGTATTCCAAGTGTGGTCTTATCAAGGGATTATATAGTGGTACTAACACTTCACACGGTCTTGAGTCTATCCCTCTGTTTATGCAGCCTGGCATTGTGTTGGGTTTTTTTGGCAGCTGCTGCACACTGCTGGCTCATATTTAAATGGTTGTCCACTAGGACTCCAAGATCCCTCTCACAGTTACTACTATTGAGCAGGGTACCCCGTGTACTGTACCTGTGCATTTTGTTTTTCTTGCCTAAATGTAGAACTTTTTCACCATTGAATTTCATTTTGTTAGGTAGCGCCCAATGTTCATAGCTAGAGGTATAACAAGCAGGAAAAGGGAGATTGTGATCCCCTTATATAGAGCGCTGGTGAGACCACATTTGGAATACTGTGTTCAGTTCTGGAGACCTCACCTACAAAAAGATATTGATAAAATTGAACGGGTCCAAAGACGGGCTACAAGAATGGTGGAAGGTCTTAAGCATAAAACGTATCAGGAAAGACTTAATGAACTCAATCTGGAGGACAGAAGGAAAAGGGGGGACATGATCAAAACTTTTAAATATGTTAAAGGGTTAAATAAGGTTCAGGAGGGAAGTGTTTTTAATAGGAAAGTGAACACAAGAACAAGGGGACACAATCTGAAGTTAGTTGGGGGAAAGATCAAAAGCAATGTGAGAAAATATTATTTTACTGAAAGAGTAGTAGATCCTTGGAACAAACTTCCAGCAAACGTGGTTGGTAAATCCACAGTAACTGAATTTAAACATGCCTGGGATAAACATATATCCATTGTAAGATAAAATACAGGAAATAGTATAAGGGCAGACTAGATGGACCACGAGGTCTTTTTCTGCCGTCAGTCTTCTATGTTTCTATGTTCAGGTCTGTCAAGATCCTTCTGTATCTTGAGCCTATCTTCTGGAGTGTTAGTTATTCCTGCCAGTTTGGCGTCATTTGCAAAGGTGATGAGTTCCTCATCTATCCCTTTGTCCAAGTCATTGAAGAAGGTGTTGAACAGTACTGGGCCTAAAACAGAGTATCGGGGGGTACTACACTACATACTTCCTTCCATGTAGATGCAGTTCCATTGAGTGTGGTTGGTCAGCCAATTACATTGTGTTAATTACTGCATAACAACTGCAGTGATTTACTTAACAACAGTCATAAAATGGGATGAAACTCATTTAACAGTTGCTTAGCAATGGAAATTTTGAGCTCAAATGTGGTCATAAATCAAGGACTACCTGCATTTGTGAATTATCCAGAGCAAAGATATTATTTTGTTGCTAATTTGAAAATCCTTGTGTTGAGCAACAAAAGTAGTTTCCCACCGTACATAGAAATTCTGCTATTTATCTGCTGAAATAATATCACATAAACTTGAGCTGTGCAGTTACACAGATCCGTTGTCCCCCTTGGATCCATTGAAAGAGACGTCTTTTCTTTCAGATGTCTTGGCTGTAATTTATAATAGAATATATAGAAACTCTCCAAGGTGGTTAGGTGATTATCAAACAAGCCTGGCTTTCATTTCATTTCATTTTCTTTCTATTTGGACAGGTGTATTGTACTGTAGCCTGTGGTGTGAACATTTTCCCCTTCATTGCTCCTGGCACATGCTCAAACGTTTGCTAAACTCTCACTTTGTTTGGTTTCGGTGTTCCATTCAGGGGTGTTTGTTTAAGCCTGAACCAAGTCATAAATTAACAAGTTGTTTCGTCCATCCTAATTAAAGAAGAAAGGTTTGTGAAATGCACCTTTGTCTCGGGGTTGAGGTCTGGTGCTTTTCCTCATAAGACCCTCAAAGGGAGCAGGTATCATGCTGACTGGCAGAATATGGGGCATGGCCTTGGGGTTGTTGTGTGAGATTCTAGGTTTATTTTATTTTATTTTATTATTTTATTTATTTTATTATTTTATTTATTATTTTATTTTATTTTTTATTTTATTTTATTTTATTTTATTTTATTTTATTTTATTTTATTTTATTTTATTTTATTTTATTTTATTTTATTTTATTTTATTTTATTTTATTTTATTTTATTTTATTTTATTTTATTTTATTTTATTTTATTTTATTTTATTTTATTTTATTTTATTTTATTTTATTTTATTTTATTTTATTTTATTTTATTTTATTTTATTTTATTTTATTTTATTTTATTTTATTTTATTTTTTTATTTTATTTTATTTTTTTATTTTATTTTATTTTATTTTATTATTTTATGTTATGTTATGTTATGTTATGTTATTTTATTTTATTTTATGTTATTTTATTTTTTTAATTAATTTGTATGCCACCCCTCTCTGCAGACTCGCGGCAGCTCACAGCAATAACAAAGAACAATGTAAAATACAAATCTAATATTTCAAAGAGCTAAAAAGCCATAATTTTTTTTAAAAAAGCATATACACAACATACCATACATAAATTATATAGGCCTGGGGAAGATGTCTCAATTCCCCCATGCCTGATGACAGAGGTGGGTCTTAAGAAGCTTACGAAAGGCAAGGAGGGTGGGGGCAATCCTAATCTCAGGGGGGAGCTGGTTCCAGAGGGTTGGGGCCACCACAGAGAAGGCTCTTCCCCTGGGTCCTGCCAGACGACATTGTTTAGTTGATGGGACCCGGAGAAGGCCAACTCTGTGGGACCTAACTGGTCGCTGGGATTTGTGCGGCAGAAGGCGGTCCCGGAGAGGTTACAGAGGACCAATTGCATCCATATTTACCTACTTGGTTTTCAAAGAAATAATAATTGAATAAGTGCTCTCCATTTATTTTCTGAAAGCTTTTTTGCCTTTGAAAGAATATGTTTGTCCTTGAGGTTTACTTTCTTATGCACATTGTCAAGTTATTTCAGAATTTCTGCTGAAGATTTTTTTTGCACTTGCTGTATCTTTGCAAAGTAGTGGAGAGCGTGGTTGTTTGGATATTCTATTCTCCATCACTCTACAGCTTTACTCAACCCGGATAAGATGGAGTGGCTGTGGGTTTTGCCTCCCAAGGACAACTCCATCTGTCTGTCCATTACCCTGGGGGGGAAGTACTGACCCCCTCAGAGAGGGTCCACAACTTCGGTGTCCTCCTCGATCCACAGCTCACATTAGAGAAACATCTTTCAGATGTGGTGAGGGAGGCGTTTGCTCAGGTTCACCTGGTGCACCAGTTGCGGCCCTATTTGGATTGGGAGTCACTGCTCACAGTTACTCATGCCCTCATCACCTCGAGGCTCGACTACTGTAATGCTCTCTACATGGGGCTACCTTTGAAGAATGTTCGGAAACTTCAGATCGTGCAGAATACAGCTGCGAGAGCAATCATGGGCTTCTCTAAGTATGTCCATGTTACTCCAACACTCTGCAGTCTGCATTGGTTGCTGATCAGTTTCCGGTCACAATTCAAAGTGTTGGTTATGACCTATAAAGTCCTACATGGCATCGGACCAGGATATCTGCGAGACCGCCTTCTGCTGCACGAATCCCAGCAACCGGTTAGGTCTCACAGAGTTGGCCTTCTCCGGGTCCCGTCGACTAAACAATGTCGTCTGGTGGGACCCAGGGGAAGAGCCTTCTCTGTGGTGGCTCCGACCCTCTGGAACCAGCTCCCCCCAGAGATTAGGATTGCCCCCACCCTCCTTGCCTTTCGTAAACTCCTTAAAACCCACCTCTGCCATCAGGCATGGGGGAATTGAAACATCTCCCCCTTGCCCATGTAGTTTTTGTGCATGATTCGATTGTGTGCTTGTTTTTAATATATCGGGGTCTATTTTTTTGGACTTTTTAACCTAAAACTGTAATTTAGGTTAATAAATATTAGATTTGTTACTATGTACTGTTTTTACCATTGTTGTGAGCCATCCTGAGTCTGCGGAGAGGGGCGGCATATAAATCCAATAAATCTAATCTAATCTAATCCATGTAGACAAAATTGGTAAGAAAATAGATGGAGCATTGTGATGAAAGGGCAGTATTTATACACTAGTGTTCTTTCTGCCATCTTGCTGATCCTCATCCCAATCCATGAATGCTGCTGTGTCCATTTTCTGGTCTGAAAAAATAATCACAGGAAGAATTTGTCATGAACGTTGGAAGTCAAAGAAGAGGAGAACAGTAAGAGAAGGATTGTGCAGCTGAACCATAATTTTACAGAACCTTGTTTGGTAAACTTTGGATGCAATGAACAAAATTTAATTTGGACTGCTCCCCTATTTCCTAGCCAAAGAAGACTGGTGTTCTCAAAACAATCTAAATAGTAGATGTAATGAATATAATTTGTGTAAATTATGTGAATTGGATAATGACCATATGGCATGAATTATATATTTTTGGATCCAACAGACTTTTGGATTTAACTGACATTTCTATCTTTAATACGCCATTAAATTGAGATTTTACTGAATGGCAGAATATGGAACATTGAGAATTCTTTCAGCATGATCAAAGTTGACATAAGAATATTAAAACCCAGAAATAAAAAAAAACAGAAATAAAGAATAAGCCATCAGGATCTGCATCAGATTAATTGGTGATGGTTATAAAATACAGAAGATTAAAAGAACACTGCTGCTCGAGTGTTGAGAATGGATCTTGTGTAGATTTGTTTGTAGTTTACATCAAATAATTCGCTTTTTTTAAATCATTTGTTTATTATTTCACATATACTGTTATTGCATTTGGATTTTGTAGCCATTCTAAGTTTGAGAACAACATGGAATTTAAATTTACATGATCCTGTAACAAATTAAACCCAGGAAAATCTGACAGCGCAATTCTAGTTAATGAACCCTAATGAATCAATGGGACTTGCTCCTAATTAAGCCTGTCTCTTTCCCTCTTCTGAGTTTAAAACTATATGTGTGAAAGGTATACAAGATCTACCACAAAATCTATGACATTGTAAGAGGAGAGCTGTGTTTAGTCTACAGAGTTTTTGAAAAATCAGGAGTCTAGTATCATCTTTTTTATTGAAAGATATAGGCTTCTGTAGCTTTTTAGCTCTGCAATATAGCTTAGGGAAGCTTAGGCTTTTTAATAAAAGTTGTTAGTCAGAAAAAGTGCCATGAATTTGATGAGTAAACTGTATCCTCAGATGTTTCCTTCCTTCCTTCCTTTTTAAAATATGCATTATAAAACTTTATTCACATCAACTGGTGAGGAGAAATAAAAAGACATAGCTCTAGTAAGAATTGGAACTGGAATCCAGCAAAGAAAGTTAGTTGCTCAAAAACTCACTGACTTCTTCCAAACTTTGTGTTCTGTTTTGATCTTACCTCAGAATTAATCCACTCTACTTTAGTTACCAAAGAAACAGAGCAATATTTGAGACTCTATAACACCTACCCCTAAAATTCCAGGGGAGACTATATAGGAAAGAGTGGCTATCAATCAAATCCTCTCTGATTGCTGAAGGGTTTGTGCAGCTGTTGTCTGCTCCTGCCATGCTTTAAAGAATTAAAACTCCCTCCTTGCGGTTGTTTTGGTTAGAAAACGTGTTTGTTCAGCATTTATTTGGCAAACTGAAATGATAATGTAAACACAGCTCTTGACGGCTTGAGCAGGGCATGTCGGGGTTGGGGTGTGTGTGTATATATGTGCACAGACACGATAAAACTAAAAATATATTTTCCTCAGTTGACTTGCTCCATATTGGTGGTTTCTCAAATTATTTCACTTAAGGCCCCATGTGATCCCTCTGGCCATCTTCCAATGTTTTCTTTTCATCTTCAAATTCATGGCTAAAGGTTATTTTTAATCTTACTGTGATAACCTGATCGGGCTGCCTATTTTACTATCAGGAGGAGTTGCTGAATCTTGCCAAGTATTTCTTACCTGAGGCTTCTGATCCATCTAAATTTACAGCCGTGGGTAAGAGGCAGGAATCCACAGCAGGTGCTGATTTTTTAAAAAACAACCAAAAAAAACCAGCCGAGTTTCAACATTTCATTGCCTTTTTCCCCTACAGGAGACAGAAACTGCAGTGTTAATGCAGAAAGAACATTTTCTTATTTTTATACGTGTTGAATCTAATGACCCACCTCAACAATAGCAATCTTGAAGATATAATAAAGCCTTCTTGTTGCATATCTATTCAGAGAACATATATAAACTTGTTGGGCCAGAATATCTCCTTCTGCCTTCTGCTGCACGAATCCCAGGGACCAGTTGGGTCCCACAGAGTTGGCTTTCTCCGGGTCCCATCGACTAAACAATGTCGTCTGGCAGGACCCAGGGGAAGAGCCTTCTCTGTGGCGGCCCCGACCCTCTGAAACCAGCTCCCCCCAGAGATAAGAATTGCCCCCACCCTCCTTGTCTTTCGTAAACTTCTTAAAACCCACCTCTGCCGCCAGGCATGGGGGAATTGAGACATCTTCCCCAGGCCTATACAGTTTATGCATGGTATGTTTGTGTGTATGTTTTGCTTTTTAATAAGGGTTTTTTAGTGACTTTTAATTATTAGATTTGTTATACATTGTTTTTATTATTGCTGTGAGCCACCCCGAGTCTACGAAGAGGGGCGGCATACAAATCTAATAAATAATAATAATAATAATAACAACAACAACAACAATAATAAAACCTGGCCTATTTATGAACAGATTTGGCTACTATAATATTTAGATATGTTTTGGAAAAGACTTCAGAAACCTAAGATTGCACCCAAGCTTATACTTCATAGAAGCAGAATTAAGAGAGTATTGGTTCTTTTGAATTTTAGTGTTGGAGATGTCTCCTAAAAACACCATGGAGGTTTTTTTAAAAAAAGGATTATCAACAACCCAGTGTTGTCACTTGAGGTATAAAGAACCAGGCTCAAAATATCATACTTTGGATATGCAAAGAATATAGTTGGTCCTCAATTTACAGGGGGGACTAGACTATTGCTCACTACAACTGTTAAGTGAATCATTATATGATCGGATCCAAATTTACAACGTTTTTATGATGGCTGTTAATCAAATCTGGGTTTCCAATTGACGTTGATAGTTGGAAGCAGGCTGGAAACATTTATTTATTATTTATTTATTTATTTGACTTCTATGCCACCCCTCTCCGAAGACTTGGGGTGGCTTACAACATACAACTCAGCTCAGGAAGAAGAAGGCTGACGTGGATAAGTGTATTGAAGTCAGTTGGATTGCTCTTTGATTCAGCACGGATAGAATTTGATTACTGCATTGCAATTTTGTAAGCACTCACTTGGGAGTTATAGCAAGAATGTCTTCTGGAGAGAAAACATATATGTTTTATAGCTTGTATTGTCAAGCCAAAGCCATAATTGACTTGGAGACTTTGGCATGCCACACTTTCTTTCTTTCTTTCTTTCTTTCTTTCTTTCTTTCTTTCTTTCTTTCTTTCTTTCTTTCTTTCTTTCCTTCTTTCTATCTATCCTTCCTTCCTTCCTTCCTTCCTTCTTTCTTTCTTTTCCATGCTGCCCTTCTCAAGGCAACTCAGGGCAGCGTACAACATTATACATGTAACAATATGTAAAGAAATCTAAATTACTATAAAAGGATTATACAAACTACCAAAAAAATATTTAAAACCCCATGTACAGTCGTACACATTCATCCAATTCAATCATACATAGTACTGGCCAGAGATATCCTTCATTATGCTACATTATAGAAACATAGAAACATAGAGACTGACGGCAGAAAAAGACTTCATGGTCCCTCTAGTCTGCCCTTATACTATTTCCTGAATTTTATCTTAGGATGGATATATGTTTATCCCAGGCATGTTTAAATTCAGTGACTGTGGATTTACCAACCACATCTGCTGGAAGTTTGTTCCAATCATCTACTACTCTTTCAATAATATAATATTTTCTCATGTTGCTTCTGATCTTTCCCCCAACTAACCTCAGATTGTGCCCCTTTGTTCTTGTGTTCACTTTCCTATTAAAAACACTTTTCTCCTGAACCTTATTTAACCCTTTAACCTTTTATGCCTCAGAATGTACTCTTTCTGTGGGAACTTGGCAGTGGCGGTGGCATGAGGGATGTAGAAATACAACCATAGCAAATTCCTCCTAGATTCTCAGGGTCATCCTTTGTTCACAGCGGTGAGTTCCTCTTATCTGCATTCCAGTGTGCTGCATGCGCATCGCAACATTTCGCACATGCATGCATCCACTTGCATGGTTTTGCTTCTGCGCATGCATAGAAGCAGAAAAATTGCTGAAAATCACACCTGCACAAGTGTCCCCCATGCGATTTTGCTTCTGTGCATGTGCAGAAGCAAAAAGGTGCCAAAAATTAGTAAAAAAAAATTGCCACCATGCATGGACCAGGAGAGACAGGACCGGAGCTGTGGCATACAAATTGCGCAATCAGAGGGCCACTAGCGCACTACCGCACCAGGGTGCACCGGTAGAAACCCACCTCTGTTTGTTCAGTATCTTCCCGGAAGCTGATGGGAGTAGTGGACACATTGGCAAGAGATGACTAATCAACGTAATGAGCTTGTGGGTGCAGGAGCAAGGGAATGAACTTAAAGGTGAATGGAGAAACCCTCAAAATTTTAGATTCGGGTTTCTCACAGATGTGCCAATATGGCTCTGTTAATAAATTGGAACTTTGAGGAATGATGTGCCTCGGATTCTGATTTAATTTTGGATGCTATTTGGAACCCTGACATGCATGGTGTTTTAAGCAGCTGGAGATTTCTCTCTTTTTAAGACAGCTATGACATAAACAGATTCTGCAATGCATAGCCTGGCTAAATAGAAGGACGTTGTTAGCATACAGCATGGAAAAAGGATAGAATGCTACATGAGAGCTAATTTGCATACTGGTATATAGTCGGTTTTGGCAGTTGGAAGGGAGAATTCTTTTCATTCGTATGCTGACTGTTGGTGAATCTGCATCATAAAGAGCAGAAATCTAAGAACAAATCTAATTAATAATAATTATTATTATTATTATTATTATTATTATTATTATTATTATTATTTATTAGATTTGTATGGCGCCCCTCTCCATGGACTCGGAGCGGCTCACAACAAATAATACAATATAACAAATCTAATATTAAAAACATCTAAAACCCAACATTAAAACCATACAACACAATCATTCCATGTGTTAACTATATATACCTTGGGGTACCTTAGTTACCCCATGCCTGGCGACATAGGTGCATCTTTAGCAACTTACGAAAGGCAAGGAGGGTGGGGGTGGTTCTAATCTCTGGGGAGAGTTGATTCCAAAGGGCTGGGGCTGCCACAGAGAAGGCTCTCCCCCTGGGGCCCACCAGCCAACATTGTTTAGTCGACAGGACCCGGAGGAGGCCAACTCTGTCGGACCTAATCGGTTGCTGGGATTCGTGCGGCAGAAGACAGTTCAATTCATTTAATATTCATCAATATTCCGGATGGAATATTTAAAACTAGGATAGGATCTATATACACAAGGACTGTGTATATATGTTATTACTTGAGAAGTATAGTTCTGCTGTCAAGTTGTTATTTGTGGAAACAGAAAACAATTTCCATGAAGAAGAAGAAGAAATAAAACACATAAGCTTATATTGGAGTCAGTGTATTTATGTACCCAATATACATTGTTGCACAATTCTGCTATGATAATACTCTGCTAAGCGAAGCGAAGAAGATCACTTAAAAACATAAATCTCACAGAAAGCCAACAGATGTTGAATTGATCTTTTGTTTTGGAATGGCAATACCACTGGTCAAAGAATACCTGACTACTCCTGGCTTCCGATGTTCCTCTGGAAATATCTTTTACAATTGTCCATGATGGTAACCCTAATGCTTCCAGGGTCAGCTTTTCTATGGGCCAGATGTTCTTCTTAATAGGGAATTCTACAGCTTATATTATTCTGCAACTTTACAGAACAATGATTAAGTTTTTCAGATTGGCTGCCTCTTGTCTACAGTTTACGAATGAGACTTCTGCCAAAGACAAGATTAAAATGCTGCATTTGCAGTATTTGGGGTAAGCATTTTGATTCCTGTATGCCAACTGAAGCATTAGTATAATGTTTCAGGGAGAGAGATAACTTTATCTGCTGACCACAAAAATGAGTTGCACATATTGTTCCTGTTCAACTTCTTATGACAAAGAAAGAGGGGGGAAACATTACTCCAAAGACATGCTTCATTAGTAAAACTTTCTGCTTAAAAACAAGGGATGACGCTCCGATACAATTTGAAATTCTCCAAAAGCACCGAACAATCTGTTACCATAATACTTCAGGTCATAAAAAAACTAATTAAAACTTCATAAAATGATTGAGCAATGTTTGAAAATGTAAAATAAAACTGTGTTTAATTAGATCCACATAGCGTCTGGGACTTTTCAAAACTGCAGTGCATTTTTAATGAAACTTGTGGACTTTGAAGATATACAGTAGATTTTCTTTGATTCCTGACTCACCCCCCTCCCCTGGCTTTCACCAACTGCTACAACCTGATCCCCATTAAAACCACATCCATTGCATTAAAATTATTAATGCAAGCTAACTAGGCAGATCACTGCCAAGAAAAGCAAGCCTCGCCGTGGCTTTTTCGATGTAGCTTTGGAAAATTAGTCTCAAGACTCTAACAAAGATCAAATTTCCCCCTTTCTTCGCTAATAATAAAAGCTATTACCTTTCATGTATTCTGCTGTTTCTGCATCTATGGAGAAAGCTGGTTGGATGGAGTTGAAGGTAGCTTGTTACTTGGTGAAAACCCGTCAATGTAAGGGTCACCGTTCACTTTTGTAGTAAATCTTAGAATTTATTAACTCCTTTTCTACTCAGCCATTTCCATCACAATTCTTATTTAAAACAATTGCAGGCTTTTTTTCTTTAAGTAGGAAAATGATAAAGTAGTCAAAATCTTTTTGTTTTAAGTGGAAGTCACATTATGGTTAACAGGTGTCAGAAATGGTGTAGGGCAATGTTTCCCAACCTTGGTAACTTGAAGATATTTGGACTTCAATTCCCAGAATTCCCCAGCCAACGAATGCTGGCTGGGGAATTCTGGAAATTGAAGTCTAGATATCTTCAAGTTGCCAAGGTTGGGAAACACTGGTGTAGGGCGGTGATGGAGAACCTTTTTTCTCTCTGCTGCCAAAAGAGCATGCATTTGTGCTATCACGCATGCGCGAGTGCCCACACCAAATAATTCAATGCCTGGGGAGGGCAAAAACAGCTTCCCCTGCTCCCTGGAGGCCCTCTGGAGGCTGGAAATGGCCTTTTCTCCCAACTTCTGGTAGGCCCAGTAGGAGTCTTTGGAGAGGAGCGGCATACAAAATCTAATTAATAATAATAATAATAATGATAATAATAATAATAATAATAATAATAATAATAAATAATCATGTTTTGCCTTCCCCCAGGCTCCAAAGGCTTCTTTGGAGCTGGGGAGGGTAAAAAATAACCCCCCCACTGTCCCGAAGCTCTCTGGAAGCCAAAACGCCCTCCAGAGCCTCTGTGCAAGCCAAAAATCAGCTGGCTGGCACACACATGCACATTGGAGCTGAACTAGGGCAACGGCTCTCGTGCCAGCAGATATGGCTCCACATGCCACCTGTGACACCGGTGCCATAGGTTCACCATCACTGGTGTAGGGTCTTTTTCTTGAAGGGGAATTGGACTAGATGACCTGCAAGGTCCCTTCCAACTCTATTGATCTATTAATCTTAATCTGACCATTTGTAAAAAATTGCACCTTGTGCTCCTTGTTTTCAAGTTTGTTTGAAAATGTGCATCAACCCTCAGCATTGTTTTCTCTGACTCTCCTATTCCTATTCCCCCCCCCCAATCTTTATTTTAATTACAGGTAGTCCTCGATTTACAACTGAGTCCAACATTTCTGTTATTGAGACATTTGTTCAACGACTTTTACCCCATTTTATGTTGTTGTTGTTATCTATAGCAATGTAAAGAAAGTGGCATCATTATTGTAGCAAATCACTTTTCAGAAAGCAAAGCAGCACACACTTCACTATTGTATATGCAATGAATTTAAAGTGACTTTTTCAAAATGCAGTTCTCTTTCCTAAATTCTGATACCTTTCTTGGACCAGTGGTGGGTTCCTACCAATCCGGTCCGATGCACCACCTCCAATAGCAGCCCGCCAATTGCGCAATTCTGGCACGACAACGGTGGTCTGTTTTTGTGTGCCGCCATCTTTTTAAATATAAATTTCTCCAATTTTCAGCTCTCTGAGCATGCACAGAAGAAAAATCGCCCCCTCTGCGCATGCGCAGAAGCCAAAATCACAATGGGGACACATGCGTGAAACATTGTGATGTGCACGCAGTGCATCGGTAGGAAAAGATAAACAACCCACCCCTGACTTGGGACGTTCTTTCTAGTCAAAAATAAATGAGAAAAACAAACAAAAACTTTTCTTTACAATAACCTTTTTGAGGGGGAAGTAAAACAGTGACATCTGCAGGGTCAAAATAACCAACAAGGCAACTGTAGCAGTGTGAAAACTGCCTTTGGCTTCAATGTCAACATTGCAAGTATGCAGAAAACGGTGAGGATTTGATTACACTCTTACAATTATTTTGATGCATCTTCCCCAAAATGTTGCTTTTTCTTAAAGGAAGGATTGCATTTCCATATTCTGGGGGATGAGGTTTATAAAAAAAATTTCCCCTAACCTTTCTCCCCAGTTGTTAAAACATCAGCCATATGTTTAGTACATTAAACTCACTGTCTCACTGGCCATGTTCTCTGTAGCCATTTGTCGGCTGTGTTTGAAACTCTTGGCTTGGTCCTACTTTAATCAGGATGTTGACTAAGGATAACAGGAATTGCAGTGCAATGTACCTGGAGGATTATGGACTAGAGAAGGCTATTTATCAGTTGCCTTCTACAGCAATATGAAAATAAACAAATGGCTTTCATGGCCACAAAAGGCAGCAGTTTCTCAATCATGCATGTGACTTGAGGTTATACCTCCTAAAAAGTAAGAGAATATGAAAAAGCAGAAATTTGCTAGCCTAGCTGGCAAAAAGATTAATACGGTTATGAATGCAAGAAATCACAGTTGCCATTGGATAAGTAATGCACGCAGATTGTGCATTACTTACCCAAGGAGCTGGAGCAGCTGCTGCAGTGATATACTTGTTGCTGAGGAAGTACGATGAGAACCAAAGGATGTAAGCTTTATAGAGGAGATTCAAACTCAAAATAGATCATGAGCGCTATTAAGGAATACAGTAAAACAGGTTTCCTGCTAGAGAGTGCAACTTTGTTGAAGATTTTCAAGGACGTTTAGGCAACCATTGTATGGAATTAGGAATCTCTCCAGATTCCTAAGAGGTCAGTAAGGGGCGCGCATAAGTGCACTAGCGTGCCTCCCGTCTCCTGTTCTATTGTTTCTCCTATATCTCCTATATCGAATTATATGAGGATTTCTATTCTGAAACAGAGGGTTGGGAAAATGTTTCTATATCTCCATGTTTCCTTCCAATCCAATGACTTTATGAGTTGATATTTTCAGATTTATCAGGAACAACTAAGAAAGAATGCTAAATTTTAAAGAGATGCTACAATCCATGACAGCTGGGAAGCTCTTTGACAGAGAACTTAGAATTCTGATCCCTCCCCCCCCCCCCCCATGTATGGAGCTGTCTAAAATTCAGTGGTGGGGAAAAGACACTTTGCACTTGCTTAAAAATACCTTCATATTACATCATAAGTAATAAAGGTTGTATTGACAGTTCTGTGTTAGCAAATACTTCAAAAGAAAAGGATTTAGGGGTAGTGATTTCTGACAGTCTCAAAATGGGTGAACAGTGCAGTCAGGCGGTAGGGAAAGCAAGTAGGATGCTTGGCTGCATAGCTAGAGGTATACAAGCAGGAAGAGGGAGATTATGATCCCGCTATATAGAGCGCTGGTGAGACCACATTTGGAATACTGTGTTCAGTTCTGGAGACCTCACCTACAAAAAGATATTGACAAAATTGAACGGGTCCAAAGACGGGCTGCAAGAATGGTGGAAGGTCTTAAGCATAAAACGTATCAGGAAAGACTTCATGAACTCAATCTGTATAGTCTGGAGGACAGAAGGAAAAGGGGGGACATGATCGAAACATTTAAATATATTAAAGGGTTAAATAAGGTCCAGGAGGGAAGTGTTTTTAATAGGAAAGTGAACACAAGAACAAGGGGACACAATCTGAAGTTAGTTGGGGGAAAGATCAAAAGCAACATGAGAAAATATTATTTTACTGAAAAAGTAGTAGATCCTTGGAACAAACTTCCAGCAGACGTGGTAGATAAATCCACAGTAACTGAATTTAAACATGCCTGGGATAAACATATATCCATTCTAAGATAAAATACAGAAAATAGTATAAGGGCAGACTAGATGGACCATGAGGTCTTTTTCTGCCGTCAGACTTCTATGTTTCTAGGTTAAAGTCCCTTGTAATAAAAACAGGGTCTTGGGCTGAGCCTTGTTGTTAAGAAATCATCACTGATTATTAGGAGCAATTTTTAAATGAAATTCGCCATTGCCACAAGTCATTTCAAGCATGCTTAATGTACATTTATTTAAAAAGACTTCATGCAGTTATAGATGATAAATGGCTTTTTAGTTTTCATTCCTTTTAGGTCACAACAATCAGTTGATAAAATAACCTTGAAGTCTTTGTTGTTTTTGCATAATGTTTTGAGAGATGAGTATGTGGCTCAAATGAACACCTGTCTAAGAAAACAACATTATTGGACAAGATGCAAGGTAGTAATAGTTAGATAAATAGTTCTGCAAGTGCTACTACTTCTTTACACTTGTTTTTGAGCTGTAAGCCAAGTTGTTATATATTTATCTTGGTTTCATTAATGACCAGTCAGCTAAGTCTACAAGTTTCAAGTTTCTTTTCTTTTTATTTTCCAAAGTAGAGTGGATAAGATTACTACTTACTTTCATTCCACTCAACCGTTTGAGCCTGTCCATTAGAGATGTTAAGTACTATTGCGTTACAACTCCTGGTTTTTACAAAACCATGTGTTCTAAACACTTTAATTATAGGTCTATGCAGAAGAAGTTGACTCCAAATCTACGTAACATACCACAAAGGTAGAGTCTAGTCACAAGCTTTTATATTTACATGTGAGTTTGCAGAAGACAAAAGGCTTTGTAGAGGAGAAATTTCACAGTAAATGTCATTCTAAAAATATCACAGACATAACATCCTACATTCCATTTGCCATATTTTTTTTGACATTAGCAAATTAAGTCCTGGGGTTTGTTGGAGGAATCTTCTGTTTAAGAGTTTTGCTAGAACCTGGCAGGGCTTCAACTGAAGCAACCACAACTCTGGGTGCTATTGCTGTCCGATGGTTCTTCTTGTACTTGCAGATACATTTCCTCAACTTGCCTTGGCTGAAACTTGCCCAGAGGGAACCCAAGAGGCAATCTTGATTTTCACACACAAACAGCCAAGACACAAATATGACACTTATGGGCAGTCACCATCCTGTGTTTCCTGGTTTATATACAATCCTCTTTGCCAGGGTTTCTTAACCTGGGTGGCTGGAAAACATGTGGACTTGAATCTTCCAGCCAGAATTGGCTGATGGGAGTTGAAGTCCATACATTTATTTAGTTTTAATTTTATTTATTTATTTATTTAGTCCAATACATAATACACATTGAAGAGAATAGATATTTAGTAATATAACTAAAGAAACGAATAGAAGGAAAGTATAGGTGAACAAATTTGAAAGGAAGAAAAGATAAATGAGATAAGGAGAGACAATTGGACAGGGGACGGAAGGCACACTGGTGCACTTATGCATGCCCCTTACTGACCTCTAAGGAACCTGGAGAGGTCAATCGTGGATAGTCTAAGGGAAATATGTTGGGGGTTAGGGATTGACACTACTGAGTCAGGTAATGAGTTCCATGCTTCGACAACTCAGTTGCTGAAGTCATATTTTTGCAGTCAAGTTTGGAGCGGTTAATATTAAGTTTGAAACTGTTGTGTGCTCTTGCGTTGTTGCGATTGAAGCTGAAATAGTCATTGACATGTAGAACGTTCAAGTTGCCATGGTTGGGAAGCACTGCTCCATGCTGTTTCTGACAGAAGATATGTGTGGAATTTCCAAGTTTGTTATTTAGGGAGGCTGGGTTGTAGTCCTCCTCTTCCTCCCCCCCATCTGGGTGTTAAGGTAGAAAATATGTCCCATCTCAATGATTAACAGAACTATCAATATTCCTCTAAAGCAGTGCCATATCCATATGAAATATTAGGAAAACATCTATAATACATAATGTTCTGGTTATTCTGTAACTGTGATGGTTTCTTAGGCTGTTAGAACAAATGACCTTAAATCAAACTTATCTAAGTGGTGTTCTCCAGATGTGTTGGATTACAGCTCTCTTATTTCTCTAGCCAGCCCTGGGTTAGGAAACACCCCATTACACTGTAATACAAGGCCAGTTTTAAGCAGTGATTTATTATTAGGCTTAACTGCCAAAGTTAAAACACTGTGCTGATTCCCTGTGATTTGTACACGATGCTTTCCTAATTTGATGCTCCCAGCCCAAAATGGACTTTGGTTGCAGTAATTCTCATCCAGTAAGGGCATGACTTAAACAGTACCCTAACCAAATGTCGAGCGTAATTTTTTCTACTTTCAGTGGATTATTTTTCAATTAGTGATATGCACTAAAAAACAACCTCATGCATTTTATTTTATCCTCTTCTCTTTCAAACTGAAGTTGGTTACAAAAGCACTTTCCACAATGTAGAAAAAATTGGTGAGAGGAGTGCAGGGTTTTTGAGAATATTTAGCTATTTAATAATCATGTTGCACATGTAAATACTTTTTCTTTTCTTTTCTTCTTTTTTTTTAAATATTTTTTTATTAAATTGCAAAGACAGACAAAACATACATTGCATGTAACATTTAGTGGAACAGCAATCGCTCCTCTCAAAGTAGAAGTCATCTTTATATTTATAATAAGTAAAAAAGAGGGGGGGAAATAAAATAACTTTATCATTATTTATAAAATACTTAGATATATCAATTGTACGATAATAAGTAAAAACACATCTAAAACATTTAAAAATATATAGAAATTTTAAAATTATGACTTGAAATGAACTATGAAGAAAAAAAAGAGAAATGGTAGAAGAGGAAAGAAGGAGTTTATCTTTATATTGTTAATACTCACTGTCTAATACAATATAACTACTAGGTACAAATATATTTAAAATAGTGTAAAAATAAGGTTATCTCTATTTCTTTGTAAATACTTTTTCTTTTAGTGCATAATAAGCTGTCCCTGGCTTCCCATGTCCCCATTAAATCACAGATGAAGACAATATGAAGGAACTCCTCCCATTGGCCTTTGGCAGTGAGGAGCTTCTGAAAAATGGAAAAGATATGTTCAGAAAAAAGTAGTGCCCTTCACCACCCCCAACAATAAAGTGAATCAGGAGTGAAATGCTCCCATTTTGCTTGTTCCTAGTGGTCATAGGAGAACCAGTCGTGAAGGGAGCATGAGGCTTTGCTTATGCACAGAGGGTAAAAGAAGCCAAATGGTGGCCTCCAGGCAGGTGAGCTCCCTTTGTGACCGATGATCGGCAGGCACAGGTGAACAGGGGGAATTTCACCCCTGAAGTGAATGCAAAACCACTACAATGTTGAAACAAATGTTCTAGACCCTGAAAATAAAGTACCTAACAGTTTTTTTCTCCAAGAGAACAAAACTTTGGCATAGTTGCAAGGTGGATTTTGGCAAAGCCTTTAATCTCATCTAGTTTTGTCTAGAACACTATATTTATGTATGGTATGTTTGTGTGTATGATTTTTAAATAATGGGGCTTTTACATTTTTAATGTTAGATTTGTTATTTTAGACTTTTTAATATTAGATTTGTCATTGTATATTGTTTTATCACTGTTGTGAGCTGCCCCGAGTCTGCGGAGAGGGGCGGCATACAAATATTATAATAATAATAATAATAATAATAATAATAATAATAATAATAATAATAATAATAATATTTAAGTAAACTTCCCCCTGGAACAGCTTGATCCAGATAAGGAATGGAACGTTCCCAATTTTCCCATGTCCTTCCATTTTTGTACATCCTTAATTTGGGCATGTTTTATACATCCTCAAACATCCTGCAACCACATTTACCATACCACCAGAACCCAGAAGACAAAAAGATCATCTAGAGTCAACAAATATAAAACAGCAATGTATTGCCATAACAGGTTCCTTAAGAACAGTTCCACCAGATCACATGATTTAAACGTTATAGTCCACTTCATCAATAATACATGTGAATTGAATGAAGTCTAACATCCTTTCCTTGGTGTATCTCCTATTAGCTTGTGTTGGTGGCTAATCCAAACCAGGAAACTGAGATAATACACGTCTGGAACCTTTGAATCCAAACTCGGTGCCCTTCTTTCCTGTTGTCCTCTAGGAATGTCAAAATACCGGATATGTTGGGGTGATTTTGAAAGCCTCGTTGAGCTCCATTATAATCACAGCATGCCAATTCCATCCTTGAATCTCCTACAGAATAGCAGGGCTTTGGGCAGCAAAATCAAGCTATCGTTATCTCCTTGGCTATCATCCAGCTGCAAATAATAATAATCCATTAACATCTGCTCCCCTGGTATCCTGGCCAAATAAAAGGGATATCTTTTAAATAAACACTGGCATTCCCCAGTCAGAGAGAAAGCAAGGGAGTAGAGGAAAAACAACCCTTGACATTTCATTTCAAGTGACTTTGCCAAGCTAGCTGGCACCAGGTGCTGCCCTGGTCTGGTGGTGTTTATGCAGAGCTGTGGGCTCCTACCCTGACTTTAAATAGAATCGACAAGGCATAATGATACTGATCATTCTAAGTATCTTTCTTGGACATCCATAGTGGCTGATTCTCCCTTCCCCCATTCATTTCCCAAGCAAGGGAGACCCCAATGTTAATATTAATGTGAACATCTGTCTTGCCGTCTTCCTCTGAAATTCAGCAAAACAGCTTAGCCGGCCAGCATGCTCCACGCCCTTTGTCAACAGTATTCTTTTTCCCACACTGTGCTGCTCTGATGGAATCAAATTTCACATGCTTTCTCTCCCATCTATTGATTCCTTAGCTTAATCGCGTTGATCATCTGAGAAAAATATGCTGGTTTTCTGCACAGTTTTTCGACTTGCCCAATAGATTTTCCTCAACCCCCCCCCTTTTTTTTTTGGTAACCAATAATAACCAAAATCCATTTTGGTTATTATTATTATTGTTATACGTATAGTGCCTGTGGTTTTGTTTGAGAGATTCCTTATTCCTACTTTTCCTTTTGTGGCCTTGTAGATCCTTTTGGACAGTTAATGCTCATAACTGGATTTTGCCTGAGCAGGTTTTCAGTGCAAACATGAAATCTGCATTGGCCAGAAGTCCTGCAGTATTGAATTTCAAGGGTCTCTGTTTCAATTCCATGTGGTTATTCTTCCAAATTATGAATTGTATACCGTGGAGGACAAACAAAGAGATTTTTATGCATGGAGAATTGTCTTCTTTCAACTGCACCCCTGTGCTTTCTGGGAAGAAATGAATAACCTGTGACACTCCAAATGTTGATAAAGTACCATGTGCAACATCTGGAGATCCACAATTACCCATCAATGTATTAGTACATTGTGTTGGATGCTGCCAAGGAATGCCATTGCCACTGACTTTTCTTGGAACTCTCTCATCCTATTGGAGAGTTTTCCCCAGAAGGTACAGGGAATGATACTGAGAAAGGACAGAAGAGATTGTTACAAATGCTTATCCTTACACAAATTACATATCTCCCAAAGTATGTTTGTTTGTTTGTTTATTTATTTATTCATTTATTTATTTGTTGGATTTATATGCCACCCCTCTGTGAGAACCTTTATATAATTTTATATTATATTATATTATCATATACCAGGGTGATCTGACACAAAAAAACATCTAACCCTTCCCTGGTACAAAGCTGAAGGGATTAGATACTGTAGCCTAGAGGTTAATTCTCTGCCTTACAAGGCAGAAGCTGCAGGATCAAATCCCAGTGAGGGTACAGCTAGCTGATGAGGCTAGAACAAGGGCGAAATAGATCTATCCTAGTCTCCCTTAATTTTCACATTCAGCAAAAACATGTGACGTACATACCGTATTTTTCGCTCTATAAGACGCACCTGCTGATAAGACGCACCTAGATTTTAGAGGAGGAAAATAGAAAAAAAATATTTTGAGCCAAAAAGGGGAGAGGAAGAGAGGAAGGAGTGAAAGAAGGGAGTGAGGGAGGAAAGAAGGGAGGAAGGAAAAGGAAAGCAAGAAATGGAGGGAGGAAAGGAAGGAAGGAAAGAAAGAAAGAAAGAAAGAAAGAAAGAAAGAGGGAAGGAACAGAAACAGAGGAAGGAAGCAAGGAAACTTATGAAAGGGGAGAGTAAGAGAGGAAGGACTGAAGGGAGGGAGGGAGGGAAGAAGGTAGGAAGGAGAAAGAAAAGAAGAAATAGAGGAAGGGAAGGTAAAAGAGAGAAAGAAAAAGAGCAAGAAAGAAAGCAAGAAAGAGAGAAAGAAAATGAAAGAGAAATAAAAATAGAGAGGGGGAATGAAAGAAATGGAAGGAGGGAAGGAAGGAGAGAAAGAAAGAGAAAGAAAGAAAGCAAGAGAAAGAAAAAAGAATGAAAGAGCAAGAGAGCAAGAGAGAAAAAGAAAGAAAGAAAGAAAGAAAGGCAACTTCAAAGAAAGGCTCACTGAGCATCTCTCACTCTCTCTCTTTCTATCCCTCTTTCTTTCTTTCTCTTCCTTTCTCTCTCTCCTCTTCCTTTATCTCCTCTCTCTCCCTCCCTCTCTTTCTCTCCCCCCTCTCTCCCCCTTTCCCTCTCTCTTTCTCTCTCTCCCTCTCTTGCTATCTCTCCCCCTCTCCCTCTCTCTTTCTCTCCCCCCTTTCCCTCTCTCTTTCTCTCTCTCCCTCTCTTGCTAGCTCTCCCCCCTCTCCCACTCTCTTTCTCCCTCTCCCTCTCTCTCCCCCTCTCTCTTTCTCTCTCTCCCCCCTTTCTCTCCCTCTCTCTTTCTCACTATCTTGCTGTCTGTTGCTCTCACTCACTCTCGTTCTCCGTTCTTCTTAGCGGTGACGCGCGCACGCCCTGCCCGCCTCACCTTTGCCGAGAGCTCTCAGCAAGGGGTTGTAGGAGAGGCGGGGCCGGCGGCAAAGGCGATATTCAATGTCGGGGGAGAACGGGTGGTTGCACGCGTTCCCTATCTCCCTGCTAGCCCACTCGGAATATTCAAAATAAGAAAAACCTTCGCCGGCAAAGGCTTTTCTTATTTTGAATATTCCGAGTGGGCTAGCAGGGAGATAGGGAACGCGCCAGCCGCCCGTGCGCCCCCGACATTGAATATCGCCTTCGCCGGCCTCCGCTGACAAAAGCCTTTGCCGGCATTTCCTCTCGGCACAGCGGCGGGCGGAGAGAAGGAAGGGGGGGCAGCGGCGTCCCTCCTGGCCTTGGTGGGCCGCCCGACCCTCCCCACCTCCTGCAAACGCGGCGGGCGGCGGGGGGAGAGCGAGGAGCCGGTTCCGGCGGGCGCGGGGCTTGGCTGGCTGGCTGGCGTGGGGAGCACCGCTGGTGGTGAGGAGGGAGACCCTCCTCCGGGAGGGAGGGGGCCAGGCAGCAGCTAGCCAGCCAGCCGGCGGGATGGCGCTTCGGAGTTCGCAGCCTCCCCCCCCCCACCCTGCCTGCATCTTCGCTCCATAAGACGAGGCTGATTTTTCTTCCTACTTTGGGAGGAAAAAAACTGCGTCTTATGGAGCGAAAAATACGGTACATACATACATACATACATACACACACACACACAAACACACATACATACACACACACTGCTCAAAAAAAATAAAGGGAACACTTAAACCACACAATATAACTCCCAGTAAATCAAACTTCTGTGAAATCAAACTGTCCACTTAGGAAGCAACACTGACAATAAATTTCACATGCTCTTGTGCACATTCAACTTTGTACAGAACAAAGTATTCAATGAGAATATTTCATTCATTCAGATCTAGGATGTGTTAGTTAAGTGTTCCCTTTATTTTTTTGACCAGTATATATATTGGGTGTGTATATTACATTGTATTCCATTTGCAGGTACAGTGAGATAAGTACAGCATTATAATGATGTTCATCCATCGCGTTCGAAGAGGACCTTGACTTCTAATGGGTTGTGGGCTGTACATGATGTGTCCACAGGTGGCTGGTTAGGCCTATACAGGGACTAAATGTTGGGCAGACCTGTGTGGTCACCATTGTTGCATCCTTTGCAGCTCTGGCTTTTCAAATGCTTGCTTCTCTTCTGCTATGAATGTTCTTCTGGCCTCAGATGTCTGGAAGCCCTTGGTGGATCAGCATGCGCCATGTTGGTTGATCTTGTGCCAGGGTTTTCCAGGAGATGGTATCAATATCAAGGTACTTTCAATGTGTCTTTGTATTGCTTCCTTTGTCTCCCATGTGATCGCTTTCCTTTAGATAGCTTACCATAGAGGAGCTGTTTAGGGATGCTGGTATCGTAGCAACATGGCCTGCCCAGTATGCCTGGGCTTTCATCAGTAGGGTGGGAATTGATGGCAGGCCTGCTCTGGAGAGGATCTCAATGTCAGGCACCTTATCCTACCACCAGACCCTCAGAATTCTACAGAGGGAGGTCATGTGGAAGTGGTTCAATTGCCTAGCATGTCTCCTGTATATAGTCCAAGTCTCAATGGGATACAACAGGGTAGTTAGCACTACTGCTCAGTAGACTTTCAGCTTTCTAGCAAGGCTTATTCCATGTCAGTTCCACACGTTTGTCATTAGTCTGCCAAATGCAGAGCTTGCCTTGGCGATTCTGCAGTTGACCTCAATGTCAAATGTGACCACATAGGAGAGGGTGCTGCCAGGGTATGTACATTGGTCCACTGCTTGTAGCTTTTGTCCCTTTTCTGTGATGGTGGGCCCTTAGTATTTGGCTTTCGGAGCTGGCTGATGCATCAATTTGGTATCTTTTCTAGCCCCTGCCTCTTACTATGGATGTGAGCATTGTGGTCCTAGAGAGAGCTCCTCAGGCACTCAGATAGATGCTGAATTTAGCTGTTGCTTGTCAGCAGGAAGACGTCCATTAGACCTGAGTTGCCTGTCTGCAGGTCTGCGGCTACAGCTCCCAGTGCATCCACACCTACGGCTTCATCGCTCGCCCATCACCATAGGACTTTTCATGGGAATTGGGAGGGAAGGGGTGTCAAGACTTGTCCATGAATTGGATTAAAGGGAGGGAGAAGTGTGTGTAGCCAGTCTCATTCTCTCTTCCCAGATTCCATCTTGCTCCAATAGCAGGAAAAGAGTCGAGACAGTTGGAGATGGGCTGGGCACAGTGGTTGACCAGGGCATCTTTCGTGTCTTGCTATACTTGCAGAGACTTCATGGCCGTTGTCCTATTCTAGTAGGTTTCATCTGTCAGTCTGCCAGAATCTGTCTTCACATGCTCAGGAAAGAAAAGTCCCTATCTCACTGAAGTTCAATGACCCAACGGCTACTCTGAACCTGGTATGGCCAGCCTGTCGAAGCTGTTGCCCGTGGTGTGGCCGCTGCTCATGCACAGGTGAGAGCTGAGCGACAGGTGAGGACCAAAGGTGAACGAGCTGTCCTAAAAGCTGCCTTAAAATGAGCTGCCATAAAAGAACACAACATGTTCTATACCAGAGGTGCTACCCCTCCCTGAACACCACATTCTTAAAATGGATGAAAATGTACTTAAAAAACATATTCTAGTTTTTGTTGTTGTTGTTGTTTCATAGTAACAAAAAACAGACTGGGAAAGAAGGTCATGGATTTGTAGGTTTTTTGGAAAGTGTGCACATGTACAAATCCATATCTATCCAAATGCAGCACAGAAAAATTTGTAATACCTATATAATTTTATCTATCTATCTATCTATCTATCTATCTATCTATCTATCTATCTATCTATCTATCTATCTATCTATCTATCTATCTAATTTATATTATATTAAACTTGTATTGGTGTGTTTTGCTATAAATAAATTTGGCACATTGGTTATATGAAGTAAAAGGATGAGATTATTCTTATTAAAATCATGTTATGTGGGGGAAGTATTGAACTCTTTTCCTGTATGCCAAAATCTACATCCTGCACATTTAGGGCCGTTGAACTTGCATTTAGCCTGGTGAAAAACTCCACTTACCTTTTCCTACTGGTACTGGGATCCCAAGGCTGGCGCAGGTGTGCTGGCGCCCCGACATGAGACTTCACTTCTGCTCATGCATCTAAAGGAAAATCTCACACGAAGATGCTTGCATGGGTGAGATTTCTGCATGCACAGAAGCAAAGAAAGGCAAAAACTGCTGAAATCTCACCCATGTGAGCGTCCTCGTGCGAGATTTTACTTTGAGTGCATGCGCAGAAGCGAAATTTTGCATGGGGTGCTTGCAAATGTGTTGGACATATGCCCGCCTGCACCGGTCTCCGAAGCCTACTAAAAAGTATGCACCATATGCACCAAGACAAATTCCTTGTGTGTCCAATCACACTTGGCCAATAAAATTCTATTCTGTTCTATTCTATTCTATTCTATTCTATTCAGTCCTACCAGATTGCCAATACCAGTCATTCTGGGTGGTGCCCATTACTGATTTAGGCAGAAACATACGCCATAGTATTTTTTCCCCTCTTATTTTTTCATTGTTGTCTTCATTTCATCTTAAGTTGCCCTCAAATAGGTCCCTATTCAAAGTCTTTTTCCTAATAGAAGAGAATATCTGAAGCTTAGCATTGAACTGTGAAATCCTTGGTATCTCTTAGCTTGACTGTTTTCTTGCCGATGTTTCCTTACTCAATTGAAGATGTTGACTAATTGAGCAATGAGACACCTGCAAGAGAAGGGAACACCAATAGACTTTGTCTTACTCTGACACTATTGGACGCAATTTTAAAGCATAGGATCTGTTCAGTCTTGCCACCCATTATCTTGAAGGAAAATCTGGAGATTGCAATAACTTGAAACGGCAGTAATAGAAAACAGGGAGGGGTCAGCAGTGGGGAAGCAAATATCATGTTGGTAGTTTTTGCAATTTCAAGAATACCTGGATAGCAGCTCAACGGTGGGAAAAGACCCAGGCATACACAGCGGGTGCCATGTTTATGAAGATTTGTGCAATTTCAGTGAAATATGTTTCCTCCTCATGCAGTCTGGTTCCACAATTTTTATTTTGAAAGCACAAAAGCTAGCCAAGATCTAAAGCTATCCCTGAAAAAGGAGACTACAACTGGTCCAGAATGCAGCCGCACAAGCTGTTATAGCTGCACCTAGGCACACCCACATCACACCAACTCTCTGCGAGCTGAACTGGCTCCCAATCAATCTTTGGATGCAATTCAAGGTGTTGGTTATCACCTATAAAGCCCTGCATTGCTTAGGGCCAGACTATCTTCAGGACTGCCTTCTGCCACATAGCTCCCAATGACCGATAAGGGCCCACAGAGCTGACCTTCTCCGGGTCCTGTCAGCTAAATAGTGTCAGTTGGTGGAGCCACAGGGGAGGGCCTTCTCTGTGGCAGCTCTGGCTCGCTGTAACCAGCTACCCCTGAGATCTGTACTGCCCCCCACCCTACTGGCCTTCCAGAAAGCCATGAAGTGCTCGCTCTGTCAGCAGGCATGGGGCCATTGATCAATGCAGTACCACATAGATCCAGCCACAAAAAGATATGAATGGTTTCTTCTGGGTTTTAAACTGTCTTTTTATATTGTTTTTTAGATGTTGTGAGCTGCCCAGAATCCTTAGGGTGTTGGGCGGCCTAAAAATAAATAAATAGAATAGAATAGAATAGAATAGAATAGAATTGAATTGAATTGAATTGAATTGAATTGAATTGAATTGAATTAAATTAAATTAAATTAAATTAAATTAAATTAAATTAAATTAAATTAAATTAAATTAAATTAAATTAAATTAAATTAAATTAAATTAAATTAAATTAAATTAAATTAAATTAAATTAAATTAAATTAAATTAAATTAAATTAAATTAAATTAAATTAAATTAAATTAAATTAAATTAAATTAAATTACATTACATTACATTACATTACATTACATTACATTACATTACATTACATTACATTAAATTAAATTAAATTAAATTAAATTAAATTAAATTAAATTAAATTAAATTAAATTAAATTAAATTAAATTAAATTAAATTAAATTAAATTAAATTAAATTAAATTAAATTAAATTAAATTAAATTAAATTAAATTAAATTAAATTAAATTAAATTAAATTAAATTAAATTAAATTAAATTAAATTAAATTAAATTAAATTAAATTAAATTAAATTAAATTAAATTAAATTAAATTAAATTAGTGCTTTGGCAGAAGTTGGGCCTGCCTTACATATGCTTTTCCCCCTTGGAAGGGATGGCCCTACTTAAAGAGATGATATTTCTTGCATCCCTGTAGGAGCACTTTCTGCACTGCAATTTTCTATAGCAGTCAATGTGAAAGATGCAGTGGACCAAGACTAGCAAATGAATAGGTGTGACTCCCACCTCTTGTTTAACCAGATTAGGCCTTTAGGAGGAAGGTTTCCCATTCATTTGGGGAATATAGACTGCAGGCTCAGAGTACTTGAATTGCCCTTTAAACTTGTGCATATTTTTGTAATATCCCCCAGGCCTTTCTCCTACATAAACATTAAGGCTCTATTTAACCTTTTGCCAATTTATTCCAATTCTGTTTTGTTTTATGTTTTATATTCTACTGTTACATTACTTGTTGCACTGAATACCCATCTCATGTTTTTATAATGCTATTAAAAACCAAAACCAGAGATTAAAGTGCTAGAGAAAAGAAAATTATAATGTAATTTAAAGGAAATTATAATGTAATTTATTAAGCAGTAGTATGCAAGTTTCTAGATTTGAGAAATGTTTTGGGGTAGAACTAAAGAGAGAAAAAATTCAGGTTAATGGCTTTGTCTTTCTTGTATATATATTCTTGTAAACAGTAATGCTACTGTTCTGAAGTTTTAACGGGGAGGAAACCAAATGCTTCCTTGCCGACTGCCAAGAATGAAGGATTATATTTAATATCTTTAAAGTGTAGAAGGTAGGGATTGAGCCAATCCAAAAATAGAAGGCAACTCTATATCACTGTATTTTTAGTTTGAACATGTGACTCCTTCCCTATGCAGTCCAAATATGGCAATCTGCCTTAACTTCCTGTTTGGTTTCTCAATACTGGAATCACGTTAGTTTCGGTTTTTGAGGCAACACAAAAGGCAGTCTGTGTGGGTGGAGCAGAACAGCTGGAAATCTTCCAAAAGATAACAGATTAGACTGGATAGGAGGAGGGGAAAGATTGTTTACAAACCAGAAGCCCATATCTTTTGTTGATTCTTCCTAATATTTACAGGTATCCTACTGGAGGGCAGGAACAGATACACATTTTAAAGTGTCTAGAAGTGGCCTGAGCACATATTTACAGTACTTCAAAGCATTTGGCTTCAGACTGGAGAGACATCACACTGGAGTTATTGCATGCATTGCAGAGATAAAAGTAGATTGGGGGTAAAGACAAGGACATTTTGGGCCCCAGGTGATCTAGTGGCCATTACCCTGCCTCCATCCAGTTCCTGAGGGAAAAATACTCAACTAAGAGTCCTTTTAGAGTCCCAGTGAATTTTAGAAGCATTCTGCATGGTTGGCTGGGAATGAGGGGCACCTTTGAGAGCCCCGAGTCTTAGGAGTGGGGTGGCATACAAATCTAATTATTATTATTATTAATAATAATAACAACAACAACAACAACAACAACAACAACAACAACAACCACCCTATGAGAGTGAAGATATGAGACTTCATGGTGGGTACCAGTGAAAGGCGCTAAGCATTGCAACGCTAATAGCTTACAATGATAGAAAAGGCTTCACCATTCCAAAACCAATGTTTTTGTTTTGCCCCTTGTACTAAAGATAATCATAGAGCACAAAAAATTGTGGATAACTCTGAAAACATGGCCTTCCTTTCGCACCTCCCTACCGTGTTTCCCCGATAGTAAGGCAGTGTCTTACTTTCTTTTTACCCCCAAAAGCCCCCCTTTGTCTTTCTTTTGGGGTATGTCTTATATTGGAAAAAAATTGAAAGGGTCGCGTTCCCGAAGGCTCAAAGTTGACTCAGCCTTCCATCCTTAACGAGGGTAAGTCAGAAAAGCACAGGGTCTGCAATGTTTGGGGTCCATCAGCTGATGAAAGGCACCAAAAAAAAGGAGGAAAGGAGCTAAAAAGAAGCAGCAGGATTGAAAGACCTGCATAATTTCCGAGCCGAGATAAATGAATGATGAAACCTGGACTGCCGGGCGGCCCGCCTGGAACGCCAGCAATGCCGCCGGGCCGATTGCCGAGCGGGGACGGGGCGCGGGAGGAGGCAGCGCTGCACCAGACCCCTCAGGCCGCTCCGCCCGGGATGGGGCTCCTCCGGAGGGGCGCACGGGGGCTCGGGAGGAGCCCCATCCCGGGCGGAGCAGCCTGAGGGGTCCGGTGCAGCGCTGCCTCCTCCCGCGCCCCGTCCCCGCTCGGCAATCGGCCCGGCGGCATTGCTGGCGTTCCAGGCGGGCCGCCCGGCATAAGCAGCGGTTTTGTGCCTCTTTTGCTGAGCGAGGATGGGGCGCGGGAGGAGGCAGCGCTGCACCGGACCCCTCAGACTGCTCCGCCCGGGATGGGGCTCCTCCCGAGCCCCCGTGCGCCCCTCCGGAGGAGCCCCATCCCGGGCGGAGCGGCCTGAGGGGTCTGGTGCAGCGCTGCCTCCTCCCGCGCCCCGTCCCCGCTTGGCAATCGGCCCGGCGGCATTGCTGGCGTTCCAGGCAGGCCGCCCTGCATAAGCAGCGGTTTCGTGCCTCTCTTGCCGAGCGAGGACGGGGCGCGGGAGGAAGCAGCGCCGCACCGGACCCCTCAGGCTGCTCCGCCCGGGATGGGGCTCCTCCGGAGGGGCGCACGGGGACTCGGGAGGAGCCCCATCCCGGAGCCCCATCCCGGTGCAGCGCTGCCTCCTCCCGCGCCCCGTCCTCGCTCGGCAAGAGAGGCACGAAACCGCTGCTTATGCCGGGCGGCCTGCCTGGAACGCCAGCAATGTGGCTGGGCCGATTGCCGAGCGGGGGCGGGGCGCGGGAGGAGGCAGCGCCGCACCGGACCCCTCAGGCTGCTCCGCCCGGGATGGGGCTCCTCCGGAGGGGCGCACGGGGGCTCGGGAGGAGCCCCATCCCGGGTGGAGCAGCCTGAGGGGTCCGGTGCAGCACTGCCTCCTCCCGCGCTCCGTCCCCGCTCGGCAATCGGCCCGGCGGCAATACCCCCCGTGTTTCCTCGAAAGTAAGACATATGTCTTACTTTCGGGGTATGGCTTATATTAGCCGACCCCCCTGAAACCCCCCCATATGTCTTACAATCGGGGGGGTCTTACTATCGGGGAAACACGGTATTGAAGATTTTGTATAATTGCCAGGAAGCAGTAATTTGAATAGACTATAGGACAACTAAAACAAGAAACCAAGAGACGGGATAGAGTCTAAGAGCACTAAGAATTTATTTCATGCTACCAAAACGCAAGAATATCAGCTACTAATGGTCAAGGCAAATTGGTATTATATAAGAGCAATAAGGGGGATGGACTTGGGTCTTTTATGGGGGCATAGTGATTCCAAACTAATGACACATTCGACCCCACCCTCAGGGCCAGCCTTGTTCAAGCCCAAGCTCAAGATGCCATAGTGAGTCCCAATCAAATTCAGTCCTTTATTTGCTTGCATATAATGGACAGAATGTTGTCAAATTAAAGCCATAACCTTCTAATATATTAGATATATGCTGAGAGAATGTAGTGCCATGATGACGAACCTATGGAGCCATATCTGCTGGCACACGAGCAGCTGCCCTAGCTGAGCTCCAGTTTGTGCACTGGACAGCTGATTTTGGCTCATGCAGAGGCTTTGGGAGGGCATTTTCAGCCTACACAGGGACAAGAAGGGGCATTTTCACTCTCCCCAGACTCCAAGAAAGCCTCTGGAGCCTGGGGAGGGCAAAAAAATGGGGCCACCAGGCCCAACAGCTGGGGGTCATGTGGGGGGCAGCTGGGGGTCATGTGCGGGAAACGGGCAGCACAGGGGGCTCACGTGCGCATGCACAGGAGGGTGGGGCATGTGGGGGGCATTAAATTATGGGTGTGGGCATGCATAATTTTGGCACCTGAGGGAAAAAAAGGTTCGCCATCACTGTCCTAGGGTGTGGCTACCCTGAACCTCTTCCCAATCTATCTCAGGACTACACAGTCTCTTAATCTTGGTGCCTTTCTGGGAAAGCTCTGGGTTGTCAAAACTCTCCCTCACTTCTTCTGCACATTCCACCACAACAAATAGGCGCAAAATCGGCTAATCTTCAATCATGACTCAAAGGCTTTGAATTAAAATGGCTAAGTCTCAGATTTACTGATGTCGGTACTTTTCTAAGTAGCTTCTTCCATTTTCAATACCAGAGAGTGTCACAGGGAAAAGTCACCATCTGGACTATTTTGAGCTTTAAAACTGCTACCACATCATAGTATTTGAATATCTTCTCCACAGCCTTCATACTACACAATTCATTTCATCTTTCATTGTGTTCAGTTTTTCCATATTCACATTTCATGTTCCACTGTATTCCTGTCTTTGGAGTTTTAGATTCCCCCTCCCCCCGCAATTGGCAACATTAGCAGTTAGATGTACAAAGACTTTAATCTACTCATATAAACTCCATCAATACTCTGAAAATGCCTCAGTTCTTTCTCAGTAGAATGTAGAACCATCTGATTGAGGATTGGTCATTCGCTGCTATGTCATCAATCACGCCATACTGCCAATCCATGTGGTTTTCTTGATACATGAATATCTTACCACTGTCTTTCCCCACATGTTATGAAAAGATGTGATCACAAAATAATCATCCAACCCAATATAAATGCTTGCTTGCCAATTTTCATAGGGAATCAAGATTGCTTCCATTCCTTGGCTGATCCTCTGAAGTGCATATACTTGGCATATATCCCCAGCATTCTTCACCCATCCATTTTAGGAATGTCCTACTACCATGATGAAGTTGCATAGCAAGGGGAGAAGATAAAATAATATCATACTTTAACATTCCAGTTTCAAAAATTCACATGGATAGGAATGAGGTTAGAGACATTTTGTACTTCAGATGAAAACAACTGTGATAATTTAGTCAACATATCAAAGTATGGTGGTTGAGGCAACTGGGTTCAAAGGCAAGATACTTATTGTTCTGTCGGGCTCTCTGGTAGACTCCTCCCAAAAATTCACAGGTACAAATTTAAGACACACACACGTTTGAAAATTCAAAACAATGTTCTTTATAATGAAAATTCACTTAAACCAAACCCTCTTTTGATATAGCAAAGAGCACTTGTCTCCAAACAAACTGGTAATTTGTACAAGTCCCTTATCAGTTCTGTGATACTTAGCTTGCAGCTGTGAGGCAATTCACAGTCCTTCTTCTTTCACAAAGTGAAACACACTTTGCCCTGGTTTAGTTTCAAAGCGGGGGAAAGTCAGCACACAAAAGGTCAAAGTCAGTAAAGCAGTTACGAAACACAATGATCAGATAATCCTCCACAATGGCCAAACCCACAGGCTGCTATTTATAGCAGCCTCACTAATTACCACAGCCCCACCCAACCACAGGTGGTCTCATTTTCTTTGATAATGATCTCTCAGTTGTTGTTGCCTATGCATCGCTCTCCGCATGCGTGGCTGTATCATTAACTCATGTTCTTAATCCAAGGAGGAGCTAGATAATTGATCTCCTTCTGAGCTGTCTGGCACACTCTCCTCCTCCCTGTCACTCATGTCTTCTTCGTCAGAGGAGTCTTCATCAGCAGATTCCACTGGGGGCAAAACAGGCCTGCAGCATGTGGATGTCTCCCCCACATCCACAGTCCTTGGGGCAGGAGCTGGGCCAGAGCTAACAACAACATTTATTCTAATCTTGTTTTAGACACAAAAGCCAGCTGGGTGACTTTGGTAAATTATTCTCTTTGAGCTCTAAGAAGAAGACAGTGGCAAACGAATTCTGGAAATATTGCCAAGAAAACTGAAATGTAAATGAAGACTCGATCATCCAGGCCAAAAGCATATAAAAGTATAAATCATGGCAACTGGACTAAAGTTTCTTAAAACTGAGACATTTAATTACTCATCCAAGTAACTTTTTCAATCAAAATGAAAAATTTGGGTAGGCAGAGAGCTAGAGAATTGTTGGAATGAACCAATTCTAGCCACAAAACATCTCAATAATAAACTTCAGTCCAGTTGCCATGATTTAGATGCCAAGAAAACTGCATAGACTTGATCCTGTACTAACCAGCAATTAGGATAGACTAAATGGACCACCACCATCAACATCACCACAAGTGACATCTGACTCACAATGGTGTGCATTGCCAACACTGTTGTAAGTTAGAACTGCATAAAATGGACCATCAGAAAAGTTAGACAACATGTCTTTAAATTGCCATGCTTGAAAATATTGTGAATGTTTTTAGTTTCAGGAAAAACAGATCCATACTAAGTAATATAATATGAAACTTGAATACTTGGAATACTTATTTTGAGGGCAAGTCACTAGAAAAGATCTTGGGAAAATGGAAAGCAATAATAAAAGGCTGCAGATAAGTGGCAAGATACTGTCACTGATGACACAAATGTGAGCTTCCAAGAACCCAAAGAAACAGTGACTGACAGTTCTGACAAAATGATATCTATCAGGTCACGAAGAGCCAAAGGCATCTGAATGACTCAACAATAACAACAATAAAACTGAGGTCAGGAAAAAAAAATTAAAACTCATCCCTCAAGGAACATTTGACTTGAACACAACCAAACTTACCATTATGCCTAAAGACCATACAGTATATGGCAACTGCATTGTATCAGAATAAAATTTTCTAATGTTTCTATGAAAAATCATGATGATTAAAACTGATTTCAATGTTTTGTATATCCTTCAAATTATTACCTGTTTTCTCCTACTTGGAGGTAAAATGAAAAGTGCCCTAAAATGAAAAGAGCCTCTTTTAGCAATGTTTATCTGACTGCAGAAGTTAAGACATGTGCCTCCCAGATTCATGGGTGCTAAGCTTTTCATTCAGGTAACCCATCTTAAAATGGCCAATTTGTGAGAGATTGTAAAAGATAGTTCTATGGACAGCACTACTTCAAGGTTTCTCTGAGCATGGATCAGGATAAAGATTTATTGTCCTAAATCTTTACTAGAAGATATGCCATCATATTATTACTACTAGAATGAATAACTTAAATAATTATTATTTAACTATCTAAACAATGATGGCATAGGTGGGAGCTAGAAAAGCATACAACACAACATAAACCATTGTTATTACAGGTAGTCCTTGACTTACAACCACAATTGATCCCCAAAATTTATGTGGATAAGTGAAACATTTGTAACACAACTTTGCCCCATTTTGCCCTACCTTTCTTACCATGGTTGCTAAGTGGATCACTGCAGTTGTTACCATATTTTTCAGAGTATAAGACGCACACACCCCTAAAAAAGGCTGAAAATTTGGGTATGTCTTATACTCTGAATGCAGCTTTTTCTATCTTTTTTCCAGCCTTAACGAGGTGTAACGATCTTCCCTGCATGCAGATTTTTTTCATTGCTACTCTGAAGAGGGTTTTTTTTGCAGCCCTAAGTCTATTCCCTCCAAATAATATTTTTTAAAGCTCTAACTGAAGCTGAAGCTGATCAGATTAAGATACGCTATTCAGATGAATATCTGGTAGGCAGATTCTTTCCCGTATTTTCCTCCTCCAAAACTAAGCTGGTCTTATACTCCCGTGGAACTTATGCTCCGAAAAATACAGTATTTTAACACCTCAAATAGCATCTGAGAAATAAATCAGAATCCACTCCAATTCTCACACAAAATTTATTTATTTATCGATTTATTAGCAGTGCCATGTTGATTACGTTTCGTCCATTCTGATACTAATTTCTCTCCAGTACTCCACCCAGGTTAAAGTTCATCTCACATCCCCACACCCACAAGTTCAATCACGTGGAACAGTCTGGTGCAGGGATCCACTTACTTCCTCTTTTGTATAGTTGATGCAGAACAAAAGATGACCTTGGACTCTGAGAAAGGAATTTGTTGTGGCTATAACTTCTCTCCTATCCTTCCCAATTCCCTTTTGCTGTGTTACTGTCGCAGGCCAAAGCCTCTAACTCAGACCTGGGCAAAGTGCGGCCCAGGGGCCAGATGCAGCCTGCCCGTTGTCTGTGACCGGCCCACGGAGGTTGGAAGGAAGGAAGGAAGGAAGGAAGGAAGGAGAAATGAAGGAAGGAAGGACGGGGTGGGCAATTAATTTATAATTATAATATAATTATAATATATAATTATATATATAATATATATAATATAATATATAATTATAAGTTATAATTATAATATAATTAACTCAGTTCTACCCAATAATATACAATATTGGGTAGAACTGAGTTAATTATATTAATCCGGCCCTCTAAAACCATCCCAATTTCTCATGCGGCCCGATGGCAAAATTAATTGCCCATCCCTGCTCTAACTCCACATGATGGCTTTTGGCCTGACATGGTAAGTTGGTAACACAATTGTTAAATGAACCCGGCTTCCTGATTGACTTTGCTTGTAAGAAGGTTGCAAAAGATGATCACATGAACCCGGGACACTGCAACCGTTATAAATATGAATCAGTTGCTAGACCTCTGAATTTTGATTACGTAACTGTGATTACACAGTCATAACTGTGAAAAACGGTTATAAATCACTGCTATTTCAGTGCTATTGTAACTTTGAATGGTCACTAAATGAATTGTTGTAAGTCGAGGGCTACCTGTATTTATAGAATTACTTGGTAGGTTATTCAGTTAGTTATTATTTCATTTTTTCCACAGAAAGATTTTTGCCAAACTAAAATAGTCAGAATCCTCCAACAAACCTCTATGCTCTGAATGTGTTTGTCATTTTATAAAAAATTGTAGACGCTCTAAAGCTGCAGCCTACAGCTGGTATCCACTGTTATCAGGGGATTTGTGCAGTCACCTCAGGATATTTAATGCTTTAGGGAGTCAAATTATCTAATCTGTCTTCAGTATTTCTAATCTTTGTATTCCTAGAGGGTTGTTGTTGTACCCTAGGCTGGGCTCTTATCTAGAAGAACGTTCTGTGTCACCCTTATCTGCAACTCACATTGACATAAGAACAATTCTGATGTTGGCTTTTTGTGGATGTGGGAATTGATCCAGGGTAGCCTGTAATGGCCTTTAGCGTATATGCCTGAAAATGCCTGAGGCACTTTCTAGTACGAAGAGCTAAAACGTTCCTGCAAAACCTGACCCCTAACACACACACACAGTTCAACCCTCCAAATCACACAAAAGAATGGGTGGAGCAGGACAGTTCTTTCAATTTCCCCATCCTTAAACACAGTGACATGAATAAATGACCTTTAAGGGATAAAAGGCAGGTTTTCCTTTGTCTCATGCTATTAATACAATCAAAATATTTGTCCCTTGTATGAGTTTCCTCTGCAATCATCTCCCATCGGTGAGGGAAAATAAATGGTATTGGGCATGCTGCCAATTTGTTAAGAAGGGGTCTCCAGTTACAAGGCAGCATAGAATGGGTGAAAAGTTTAGAAAAGTCTTGGTTTGGTTGTCTGGAAAAAAACAAGTTAATCAAGACCACCAGCATCCCCAGATATCATAACCAAAAAAATTGTACCAAAAAATCCAGACTGGTCACTCCAATAGCAATGCCATTTTACTAACTTGATGGAGTTTGAAAACAATGCAGTGATTACTAAAAATCAGCATGGAATCAGCATTGTTTTGTAGAAAACAAATCTTGTAAGGCTAATCTTATTTCATTTTTTACTTGGGTAATTTCATCAGAAGATTAAGGGAATGCTGTCGCTGTGGCACATATTGGTTTCAGCAGTTCACCAAGCTCATCTTAGGATTTTGATTAGCAAACTAGTTCCATAAGCAGGGCCACCATCAGGAATTTTGGGGCCCCATACAGCCTAAGTGTCTGGCCCCCCCCCGCCATTTTAAAACTATTTTAAGTCGCCGAGCCACTCCATCCCCCGGGGATCATTTCCCGCTTCACACCAAGCGAGGCGATCCCATAGGCCAGTGTTTCCCAACCTTGGCAACTTGAAGATATCTGGACTTCAACTCCCAGAATTACCCAGCCAGCGAACACTGGCTGGGGAAGTCTGGGAGTTGAAGTCCAGATATCTTCAAGTTGTCAAGGTTGGGAAGCACTGCCATAGACTATTTCAGGAACTGGGTTAAGACGATTGTGTGGACTCATCCAGGAGAAAGAAAGAAGCAGGAGCGGCGAGGGAAAGAAAGAGCCTCCTGGCATTGGTCAGTCGGAGCATGGCTTATTTATAGCTCCTTGGCACTTCTCCCTTCTTGGAAGAGGCCTTGTTGACAAAACCATGTGCTTTCTAGCGAGGGGAGAGGGGAGGGGGATCCCACACCTGGCAGCCACTGGCGAGGAGCTGGAAAGAACGAGGGGAGAGAAAAAGCAGGGTACCAGCAATCGGGCAGGTGTCTTGAGGGGGCACTCCCATCTGGAAGGAAGGGAAGAAAGGCGAGGGCGAGCTATGAAGGAAGGAAGGAAGAAGGAAGGAAGAAATGGTAAAAGGGGCAATCAAGAGAGGAATGGGTGAATGAATGGACGGAGGGTGGGAAGGAAGGAAGGAAAGAGGGAAGGGACAGGAACAGAGGAAGGGTGCAAAGGAAGCAAGGAAAGGTGTGAAAGGAGAGTAAGAGAGGAAGGAGTGAAAGAAGGGAGTGAGGGAGGAAAGAAGGGAGGAAGGAGAATGAAAGCAAGAAATGGAGGGAGGGAAGGAAGGAAAGAAAGAAAGAAAGAAAGAAAGAAAGGGGGAAGGGACAGGAACAGAGGAAGGAAGCAAGGAAACTTATGAAAGGGGAGAGTAAGAGAGGAAGGACTGAAGGAAGGGAGGGAGGGAAGAAGGTAGGAAAGAGAAAAAAAAGAAGAAATAGAGGAAGGGAAGGTAAAAGAGAGAAAGAAAAAGAGCAAGAAAGAAAGAAAGAAAGAGAAGGAAAGAAAGAGAAGGAAAGAGAAATAAAAAGAGAGAGGGGGAATGAAAGAAATGGAAGGAGGGAATGAAGGAGAGAAAGCAAGAGAAAGAAAGAAAGAAAGCAAGAGAAAGAAAAAAGAATGAAAGAGCAAGAGAGAAAGAGAGAAAGAGAGAGAGAAAGAAAAAGAAATGAAAGAAAGAAAGAAGGAAAGAAGGAAAGAAAGAAAGAAAGAGAAAAGAAAGAAAGAATGAAAGAGAAATAAAAATAGAGAGGGGGAATGAAAGAAATGAAAGTAGGGAAGGAAGGAGAGAAAGCAAGAGAAAGAAAAAAGCAAAAGAAAGAAAAAAAGAATGAAAGAGCAAGAGAGAAAGAAAGAAAGAAAGAAAGAAAGAAAGAAAGAAAAAGAAACAAAAGAAAGAAAGAAGGAAAGAAAGAAAGAGAATGAAAGAGAAATAAAAATAGAGAGGGGGAATGAAAGAAATGGAAGGAGGGAAGGAAGGAGAGAAAGCAAGAGAAAGAAAGAAAGCAAGAGAAAGAAAAAAGAATGAAAGAGCAAGAGAGAATGAGAAAATGAAAGAAAAAAGAAAGAAAGAAAGAAAGAAAGAGAAACGCATGAAAAGAGGGACCTGGATCTCCACTTGCCTCCCCCTCGCGCTTACCTGCTCCCAGCGCCAGCAGCAGGAATGCAAGCGAGTAAGCCGGCGCCTGCCCAAAAGAAGCCATTGGCTCTGGGCGGCGGGCGGTGTTCACGGCCCCCCGAAACCCCGGCCCAGCACCTCCGGATGCCAAAAGGCACGGATCTCTTGCCCTCGCAATCCTCAGGGGGACACAAGACTGGCAGAGAAGCCGGCTGGGCTCAGCCCTCTCCCGGCTTCCCCAATTCCGCTTCCCCAGCAGCGCGGCTTGGCTTCCGGAGGGCCGAGACACCCCGGTGGTGACTCCTCCTTCCGCGGCTGCCATCGGGGCTCCCTGCCTGTATGCCGGCCTCCCTGCCTTCTTTCCTCGTGGGGGGAAGAAGGTGCGGGCTGCTGTCGGAGGAGAAGCTCCGCAGAGGCAGAGTTCGTCGCAATCGGGGTTGGGGAGTTTTTGGCGGGTGCCGGACCCCCCCCCCATTACTCAATTTGGCCGGGCCCGTGACGCCACTCCCAGTAATATTGGTCTATCGGCGGCCCTGTCCATTAGGCATGTTTATTACCTAAATCATCAGCTGGTTGAAACTGTTGCTCAGAGAATGCCGAATGAAAATTTCTCATTGGATTGAAATGATATATTGAATGGCATTTAGTAACAAAATATCCGGAACTTAGAATTGTTTGTCACACATTAACATGCAACTTGTCTACAAAAAAGAGGAAATTTTAGCTTTTGTTTTATTTGTTTTATTTGTTTGTCAAACATGTACAAGGTATCAGGTATAGGTGTAAACATAAACAAAGTAAGTAGAAATAGATACGGATAATAAAACAGTAAGATAGTGACAGTAGGCACAATGGTGCACTTATGCACGCCCCTTAGGAATGGGGTGAGGTTTACAGTAGACAGTCTAAGATTAAAAATTTTGGGGTTTGGGAAAGAAACTACAGAGTCGGGTAGTGAATTCCAGGTATTGATCACCCTGTTGCTGAAGTCATATTTTCTGCAGTTGAGTTTGCAGTGGTTTACATTAATTTTGTATCTATTGTGTGGTCATGTATTGTTGTGGTTGAAGGTGAAGTAGTCATTGACAGGTAGGAACTTTGTGGCAGATGATTTTATGAACTACATTTTGATTGATTCAACGGTTACTTAGTTCTAAGTTGACTAAGCCCAAGATTTCAAGTCTGGTGGCCTAAGGTATTCTGTTGCAAGTGGGAGTGAAGGACTCTTCTCATTAAATATTTTTGGAGTCTCTCAATTGTATTAATATCTAATATGCAGTGCAGGTTTCAATGGGTGAGCTATATTTGAGAATTGGTCTCGTGAATAAATTGTATCATAAGAAGTTTGGTTTTCAAATCAATGGAAGTAATAGTTCTACTCTATCCTTTGTTGGTCAGACACTATCTTGAATTCTGTATGATCAGTCTGAAACATTATGTTTTAAGGGCTGAGATAAGCTAAGGGGAAAAAAACCAACTCTATGAGCAAAGTTTTTTAGCCTTGATATGACAAATAAGCTGGGTATGAGAACAAACATAGGTGTCACACAGATAATGCTGTGACAGCTATCACCCAGGACAAAAGACATAAAGGTTTTACATTATGCATCTATTTGCAGGATGTGTTCACAGAAAAGATATATAGAACTTTGCTTGGGATGCTTATATGGATTGCTACACTGAATAGAGGGTTTAGTCATGGTTTAACTGGATTTTTCCAGCTTTAAGATTCCTTGGATTATTTGAACAGTCTTGTCAGATTGGCCAATCAGATTTAACCCATAAACAACTGTGACAAAGTGCCAATACCATAAAAAAATCAGTGCCAATACCATAAAAAAATCAGGGTAGCAAAAACCTGACAGAAAGGATTTTAGAAATAGTTGGTACTTTTAAATTGGCCAATGAGGATTCTATACATTATATAAATGATATCAGGGTTTTGCACATTTTAATACTAAGCAGTTCCAATTAAATTGTAAAGCATTTAGTTTAGTGCTTTTCAGAAAAAAGAATAAACCAGGATATCAATTTGCAGATTATAGAAAGGGAAAGGTGAGTTTGTAAATATATGCAATTACTGGTATCCCATGAAGCCTTCTTGGTGGTCTTTGGAAAAGTAGCCATCTCTAAGCTTCTTTGAAAGACTGTAATGAAGATAAAATGAGATAATCCTCTACATGTTCTTAATTTAAACTCTTTGGGCAGGAAGTGTCTAATGGATGATTACATGCCCTTTGAAGTTCTTCTAGAGTGGTTGATTCTTCTGCTCAAAGAACACAAGAACAGCCATGCTAGATCAAGCCAAACAGGCCATCCTAATCAGCCTTCTGTTTCAACAACGGCCAGTCAGACACATTTAGGAAATCCCTAGACATGTAGAAGAGAGTGAAAGGTTCCTTCACTGTTGTTCTATAAGGGCTTCATTGACATGCTGACTATTGTCATCAATAACCATCAAGACTGGTATCCATTGATAACTTGACTATCCATGACTTCTCCAATTCTCTTTTAAAACCTTAAATTGGTTGCACAGTGATGCTTATTGTCATGATGTTGTTTCCAGATGTTGTACAATTCTGTTGCTGTTATTGTGGTGGCTAAATAATGTTACTTGGGGCCATGAACCCACTTGAAATTGTAAGTTATGACAAAATGGCAGAGCTTGCCTAGTTCAGAAAGGTAACCAGTGAGGTTGTTTTGTGTTGCCTCCTAGAGATGCTTCATACAATCTTACTTTTGCCTTGGGTGATAAATCTAGTACTTTGCTTTTAGCATTTATAGCAATAGCATTTAGACTTATATACCACTTATAACAGTGCTCCACAGCCCTCTCTAAGTGGTTTACAGAGAGTCAGCATATTGCCCCCAACAATCTGGGTCCTCATTTTACCAACCCTGAAAAGATGGAAGGCTGAGTCAACCTTGAGCCTACTGAGATTCGATCTGCCAAACTGCTGGCAGCTGGTGATCAGCAGAGGTAGCTTGCAGTGCTGCACTCTAACAACTGCGCCACCAAGCATGCTCTTTTTGTGCCATGCTTTACGGTTTTTTAAATTAGAAGAATATTTGAAAAATTAAGTCAGATGGAACATAGCTTTAGAAGTCCCAAAGGTGTAGTTATAATCATGCTGATATCCCCAGTCACAGTGTTGTCTAACCCAAGAATAATGCCATGTTCTTAGCACATGATCCGAGGCATTCTTTAATTTGAATTCTTCACATGTTCCATGGCACCAGAACAGATGCTTAGCTTTGATAAGTCCCGTTTCATGTTATATAGTGATAGTTCAACAGCATTCCAAATTATGGGTTCACCAGGAGGAGCTGACATGAGAGATTGCAGCAATAGCTATCCTCAGTGATGAAGTGGCTAATATGATAACTTGAGATAGATAAAGTGAAGTATTTAATAGGAACAGCAATACGAGGAAAGAGCTGAGGCACATGACAAAGGATGGTTATTGTGTAGTAAATGAAAATGTTTACACCAAGGCTAGACTTTTGCTACTCTAATCCAAGGCAGTGCAAACTAGTCCTTAGAGTTGCCTGTCCAACAGGCACTAGCAAGTTACCATATGGATAGTAAATATCTACCACACCCTCGAGTGTGCAGACAGATTGTTTACCAAGTAAGCCCATTTCATTTGTGCTGTAACTATAAAAAGAATCCCAGTGTTTAATCTGCTGCTAAGTGTGACTGCAAAGTCATCAAAGCAGCTTGTTTTTCTAACTCCTACTCTCCTCACCAAATCGTTTCAAATGGACTGGCAAGGATATGATGTTCAGTTAACTAAAAGAAATGTACCTCTTAGTTATAATAACAACAATAATCATCCCTTTTACCAGATGCACCAAGAAAAGCTGTTTTATCTGGGAGAATTGCTTTCCATGCACATATATCAGTGTTGTATCTCATGATTCTTGACAAATGTGTATTTTTTTTATGTACACTGAGAGCATATGCACCAAAGACAAATTCCTTGTGTGTCCAATCACACTTGGCCAATAAAAATTCTATTCTATTCTGTTCTGTTCTGTTCCGTTCCGTTCCGTTCCATTCCGTTCCATTCCATTCCATTCCATTCCATTCCATACCATACCATACCATACTATGAGGGGCGGCATACAAATTTGATTAATAAATAAAATAAAATAAGATAAAATAAAATAAAATAAAATAAAACTATACTATACTATACAGTACTATACTATACTATACTATACTATACTATACTATACTATACTATACTATACTATACTATACTATACTATACTATACTATACTTATACCATACCATACCATACCATACCATACCATACCATACCATACCATACCATACCATACCATACTCGTTAACCCATAAAAGTAATGCTGACTGTAAAAGGAAAAAGCAGGCACTGTTCAAATCAGAAGAAACAATAATTCTTGCATTGCATGTTGCTCCATAGGTGGCCTGGCCTGGCCTGGCTTGCTGAATCAGGTCTCCAGGATAGATTCTGCTAAGTAAATCACTGCTGCCATAATCCCATAATCCAACTTTAAAAGACACAGCTAGCACAAATGACTTGTAACCAGCTATCCCTTGATTTTGAACAGATGAGTTGGTTGGTGAATATGAAAGTTAGGGATAAAGAACTTTGTGCCTTTCATGCATCTTAGGCAGCACACCCTACTGTTTCCAGCACTGGTCATTTTGACTGGAGTAGATAGGAGCTGCAGGATCCAGTCATCAAAAAATTTAGTCTTCCAAGCTTTAGGATTCACGCCGGAGTCCATCCTCAGGGAATTTCTCTCTCTAAGTGTACACTAGGCTGTTCATACTTATTTTATTTATTTTTATTTATTTGTTTTCTCAGTAATATTTAAATACATGATCCTAGTAAAAGACAGAAACTTGAAAAAAAGCATTAGAAATAATAATATTCATATGCATGCAACTAGTAAAAATAAAGAAACAGTAAGAACAGGGGACGGAAGGCACGCTGGTGCACTTATGCAGCATATAGATTATAGATGGGAGCTAATCTAAAACTCAAGAACATCCTGCATTGGTTATTCCTATCCTAGGGTTGGAATGGAAAGTTTAAAGTATCTTTTGCTTTATTAACAGAATAACAGAGTTGGAAGGGACCTTGTAGGTCATCTAGTCCAATCATCCGCCCAAACAGAAGACCCTACACCAGTGATGGTGAACCTTTTTTGATTCGTGTGTGTGGGTATGCTAGCATGCGTACACATGCCAACACCCCTTCTTTTCCCCCCATGCATATGCACACACACACACACACGTGCTGTCCCCGGCACATGCGCACAGGCCTTTGGTAGGCGGTGGTGGGTTCCTACCGGTGTGGTTCAGAGTGCTCCAGCGGTAGAAACACACTGATGCAATTTTCGGCTATTTTATCCCAGTGTCTCCATTTTGGAAGAAGCTCTCCAGCCGGCCCTCGTCTTAATGTTTTCATCCGAAGCACAGATGAGAAACTCTTTCTCAGGAGATGTCAGAAAAAAACTGCCAAAAATTGCATCAGTGGGTTCATACCAGTTTGGCATCCGGACCACACCTCTATGAACCCACCAATGCTGGTAGGTGAAAAAAAAATGCCCAAACAGGCAAACCGGAAGTGCGTTTTTCTTAACCTCCAATTTGTCCATTGGGGGATTTTCAGGGAAGCTTCCCTGAAGCGTGCAGAGGATGAAATGTCCTTTCCCAAGGCCAAAAGTTAGCTGGCCAGCGTACACATGTGCTGAAGCTGAAACATAGAAAAGTCTCATGTGCCTTTCCGTGTGGCTACTCATGTCTGTCACGCATAATATTACCAGCCCCAGAGACATTTAGTAATTAAAGAGTTAATTGTGTGTGCTTTACTAAGATCCTCCTATTATGATGTAATATCCTGCCACATCTGACTCTACTTCCTTCTTCTTCATCCTAAAACTCCATTTTCTCTCTTCTAACCTCCATCATGTAATACGTATTTTCTTATGTTGTCCCTCGAGACATGTTTTATTTTTATACTTTTATAATAAAAGAAATCTTGTTTTGAACAAATGACTGGGCTTCCATCCATCGCCTCCGTGGTGATTAAGGTTCTAACGGACTTTAATAACTTACAAACCGTGACAATTTCACCTGTGGCACACATGCCATAGGTTCGCCATCACAGCCCTACACCATTCCTGACAGATGGCAGCCCAGTCTCTTAAAAACTTCTAGTAATGAAGCTCTCACAACGTCCGAAGCAAGTTCTCACTGTTAGAAAATTTCTCCTTATTTTCTAGGTGGAATATCTCCTTGAATCAGTTTCCATCCATTATTCCTTGTCTGGCCTTCAGCTGCTTTAAAAAAATAGGTTGACCCCCTCTTCTCTATGACAGCCCCTTGAGAATTGGAACACTGCCATCATGACTCCCCTGATTCTTCTCTTCCCTAGACTAAACTAGCCATGCCCTGTTCTGTAATTGTTCTTCATATGTTTTAGCCTCCGGTCCCCTAGTCATCCTTGTTGCTCTTCTCTGCACTCTTTCTAGAGCAGGGCACTCAAACTCCCTGCGTCACACACTGGCCTCGCCCACACCTGGTTTAGCGTAGGGGGAAAATGTTCCAATGCATCACATGACACTGCCGTTAAGATGGGAGTTTGACACCCCTTTTTTAGAGTCTCAACATATTATGGTATTTCACATACAAATTCTATACAGCAGAGAATAGACACATTTTAATGTTTTAGTATTGTGCAACTTCTCTCAAGGTGAAAGAACAAGATTAATCACCCCATTTGAAATAATATGCAGCTTTTCTGATTTATGAATAAGCAACCATCTTTAATTCAATCAGTTGCAAATAAAAAACATTATGGTAATATGCAATTTTAGCACATTTGTTAAGGGGTGCTAATTATTATACATCAGATTTGTTTAATTTGTTTATAATAAAACATACCCACAATGGCTTGAATCTCTCTAATTCCTTTTGAATTTTTAAACTTCGTTTTCTTCCTTATTCATGGGATCAAATTTTTTTTGAAACCTGAAGGTACAGAAAGTATTAATAAACTCGCCCAAAATATCTCCATTAGTTTACATAGACAGAAATATCTACAGCTCCTCTGTGTTACAAAAGTTTATCTCTACTCGTGGCGTAGGAAGTCAGCACCTACCCACTCCTAGAGGAATAATTTTTTTTTAGGAAATACAAAAAGGCAGAATATTACCTTATGTAGAATATCCTTGGATGAGAAAATGGAGATCCATGCTTTTAGGCAGGAAATAGAGCCACTTCTAATAGCCCCCACTTTTATCAATGTGCCATGAAGAAATGAGCCCAGCTCACTCATTCCCTCCAGCTTTAGTAATAGCCTGGGGCAGTCTATTCTACATGACCAGGGTATCTATGAGACCGCCTTCTGACGCATGGGCCTTCTCCGGGTCCTGTCAACAAAACAATGTCATTTGGCGGGACCCAGGGGAAGAGCCTTCTCTGTGGTGGCCTCTGAAACCAACTCCCCGCGGAGATTAGAATAGCCCCCACCCTCCTCGCCTTTCGTAAGCTCCTTAAAACCCACCTCTGCCATCAGGCATGGGGGAACTGAGATATTCTTTCCCCCTAGGCCTTTACAATTTATGCACGGTATATTTGTTTGTATGTATGTTTGGTTTTACAATAAGGGTTTTTTAGTTGTTTTAGTATTGGATTTACATGCTGTTTTTTATTACTGTTGTTAGTCGCCCCGAGTCTATGGACAAATCAAATCAAATCAAATCAAATCAAATCAAATCAAATCAAATCAAATCAAATCAAATCAAATCAAATCAAATCAAATCAAATCAAATCAAATCAAATCAAATCAAATCAAATCAAATCAAATCAAATCAAATCAAATCAAATCAAATCAAATCAAATCAAATCAAATCAAAATCAAATCAAATCAAATCAAATCAAATCAAATCAAATCAAATCAAATCAAATCAAAAAATAAATAAGATCTAGCCCCTTTAGGCAGACCCATCTAGTAAGCAGAATCTCACAAAATGAAACCTGGGAAGATTGCATCAGCCAGCACTCAAACTAGCCTGGGACACAGACAAAGTGTACAGAGTTAGTTAAGACCAGTAGTGGGTTGCTACCGAAATGGTAAAGGACACCGCACTGGTAGCAGAAGATGAACTGCGTGCGCAGTTTCAGGGGTCTTGCATGCGTGTGTGTGCATCCCAGTGTGTTTTTGGTTCTGCGCATGCACCGGAAGCAAAATCTTGGGAGGGGATGTGCACATGTATGAGATTTTGGAGATATCGGAGATGTTCCACACATGCACGGAAGCAAAAAAATTGTCAAAATTTCATGTGTGTGCGCATCCCCTTGCAAGATTCTTCTTCCTGCGCATATGTGGAAGCAAAAATCCGGTAGGGCTCAACAGAAGGTATAAAACTAGGGCAACTCTTCAACATCTTTGAGGCATGTGATCCCCCTTTCCCAGCAAAAGGCTGCTTATCTTCGGCGCTACCGGTTTGCCCTCCAAGGCCCTCATGGGCACAAGCGCATCCATTGGCATGAAATTTGGCTTCTGCACATACTCAACAAGTAAAATCTTGTGTGAGGATGAGTGCGCGAGTGAGGTTTCGGTGATTTTCACCGATATTTTTGCTTCGTGGATTCGCAGAAGCAAAAAATCGGCGAAAATCACCCAAATCTCACTCGTGCGAACATCCTCACGCAAGATTTTGCTTGCTGTGCATGCGCAGAAGCCAAACCTCATGCGGGAGCATGCATGTATTGGGGATGTGCAGCTGCATGTGCATCCCATAATTTCCTACCGGGACTGTGCACTGGACCATGTAAGCAGCAGCCCATCACGGCCTTTCCCCCAGGACCTAAGACCATCTTTCCAAGCAGTCACCATGTTTCCAGCATCGTTTTCCCCACTTGGAACTGAGCCCAGAAGGATAGTCCTTACAACAATGGAAAAACAATTGACTTGCATTGTAAAAGCTATGTGATCCAGAAAAGTGGCTGCTTGCAACAAACGTATAACACTGTCATTACTGGAAAAGAATGCTCATAATATGAATATGTAGAATTGGGTGTAGACTGGGCTGTTTCTCCCATGTCCAGTTCTTAATGTTCAATGCTTGGACCTTGGGAGAAATAAGAGGCATACAGTATCTGGTTTTTAAGCACCATGCCCATGATGGCTTGATTCTAAACTACTTTAGGACAATCGTATCTGGATTGAGATGTTTTGGCAACAGCTTGCAAATTATTCAATCTGGACTGTTGGCAACTTCATCCTTCCTGCTGCCTCTTTTTTTCCTTTCCAGGAAAACAATTGCCAAATAGCTTTCTTGGGCATGTCTTCCTGGATCCTACTATACATATTTTCCTTTAGGTTTGGGTGTGTATTACCTACAATAAAGACAACTGCTGGTTTAAGGCCCAGAGATTTGTATTCTTTTTTAATTACTACTTTTCTTTTCTTGAGTAACTAAATTTCCCTGAGTTTTTAAATATATTTATTAAATCTATGAGATGACTATTTATTTTATTTTATTTTATTTTATTATTTTATTTTATTTTATTTTATTTTATTTTATTTTATTTTATTTTATTTTATTTTATTTTATTTTATTTTATTTTATTTCATTTATTTCATTTATTTCATTTATTTCATTTTATTTATTTTATTTTATTTCATTTCATTTCATTTATTTCATTTTATTTCATTTTATTTCATTTCATTTCATTTCATTTCATTTTATTTTATTTTATTTCATTTCATTTCATTATTTCATTTCATTTCATTTCATTTCATTTCATTTCACTTTACTTTACTTTACTTTACTTTACTTTACTTTACTTTACTTTATTTTATTTTATTTTATTTATTTGACTTTTATGCTGCTCAATCCCGAAGGATACTTTTAATTGTATCAGGTAACTGATAATTTTATCAGTTACCTGAAATAAAAGGATTGGTTATCTCATTTGTTTTTGTATCTAAAACAATCAAGACTCTTGTAGCAACGTGAAGACTAACAAATTCCCTATCGCAGAAACGTTTGTGAAATGCAACCCAGCCTAACAAGACCATGGTTTACTGAAATAGACTGAGTAGAATAAAATTCATAGACAGACAGACAGATAGACATATTTGTGTGTACACATACACACACACACACTTCTATATTGGTTAACCTGTAAGGTGCCAAAATTCATTCTCCAACTTTATTCTGTCCATAAAAGGGAATTATTTTGCTGTTTTAAAAAACACAGCAAATAAACAGAAATTTTAAATCCAATGCTTGAATAATAATAATAATAATAATAATAATAATAATAATTATTATTATTATTATTATTATTATTATTATTATTATTATTATTATTATTATTATTATTATTTTATTAGATTTGTATACCGCCCCTTTCCGAAGACTCAGGGCAGCTCCCAACAGCAATAACAATAACAATATAGTACAAATCTAATAGTTAAAACTAAAATTAAAACCCTACTATCATTAAAAAACAATGCTACACAATCATACCATACTCAAGTCTTACTAGTCAGAAGGGGGCACATTAGTCTCCCCATGCCTGGTGACATAAATGATTCTTCAGAGTCTTGCGGAAGGTGAGGAGGGTGAGGGCAGTTCGAATTTCCAGGGGGAGTTGATTCCAGGGGGCCGGGGCCGCCACAGAGAAGGCTCTTCCCATAGGTCCCACCAAATGACATTGTTTAGTTGATGGGACCTGGAGAAGGCCAACTCTGTGGGACCTATGAACTATATTTCATATAGTTTTGCCTTTTCTACCTATTGAGTTATGCTAATTTCTCCTGCAAGCTGTAGAGGCTAGTTAGCGATCGGTCAAAGTTACAAAAAGTTATTTATAACCATTTTTCATGCTTATGACCATTGCATCAACCCCATGGTCACATGGTTTACATTCAGATGCTTGGCAACTAATTCACCTTTATAACAGTTGCAGTATCCTGGGGTCACGTAATCACCTTTTGCAACCTTAAAATTCAATCAACAACTATGTTACTATTTAACAACAACAGCGATTCATTTACAAATGTGGGAAGAGAACTCATAAAATGGGGCAAGACTCACTTAACAAATTTCTCACTTAGCAACATAAATTTTGGTTGTAAATTGAGGACTGTGTTTTGTATTTGAAAAATCTCCCAGGTGAATGCATAGCATCTCTTGATTTGTTTAATTACTTCTACTTCACTCACATCATTATGTTAAACTGAAAACAAGGATGTAAATATATGAATGAAAAGTCCAGAGTCATAGATTTAAGGGAGGGCGCATACTGCATACATACATACATACATACATACATACATACATACATACGTACAAAAATAATAATAAAGGAAACACTTAAACTACACAATATAACTCCAAGTAAATCAAACTTCTGTGAAATCAAACTGTCCATTTAGGAAGCGACACTGATTGACAATCAATTTCACATGCTGTTGTGCACATTCAACTTTGTACAGAACAAAGTATTCAATTGTTTTTGCTGAATTTTTAAAATTAGGGGAGACTAGGATAGCACTATTGAAGAATATATATTCAAATTTGTAAAGAACTGATAAAGAAATAGAGGGAGACCAGGATAAATCTATTTTGAACTTTTTAGCTTTTGTCTGCTAGCTATACCCTCATAGGATTCAAACCTGGGTTAAAGGTTCTAACCACTAGGCCACAGGTTCTACTCATTTTTATCAGATGAGCCAGGGGAAATTTAAATGTTTTTCTGTGAAGCCACCCGGCAGATCCAAACATGGGAAGGAACCCATTGCTCCCCAATATGATTTGGTGTGTAGTTTGATACATGGAAGAAAAACACATACAATATAATGTATCAAATGAGGAACTGCTATGAATTTGCTGTAGCTCACAATATGATTTGTAATTCTCATAACATGAAGCATTTTGTATGAATAGCAGATATATTAAAAAGTGCAACAAATTATCTTTAAAAAAACAACAACACTACTAAGGCCAAGGAAATCACAGACCTGGCACCCAGTTCTAACCATTATTAGGAGGGAAAACATTACTTTGTTCCTGAGAAGATTCATGATCTTTTCACTTTTGAGTGGGCCTGTCAAAATACACATGAACTGAATAGCATAAGGTGTAGATCATGAGTCACATTGCCCAGGCTACAACTCTGAAAGTTTTCCTCTGACAGCTTTATATTCTCCTTCCTCCCACATGGATGACTAATTAGCTGTACAGTAATCAAGATTTGTTTAATGTATCAGGTGAATTCATTCAGAAAGTCAAACTAAAGTTCTTATATAGAATTGCCTCTTCTCCCAAAGACAGATCTCTGTGACTCTTTCACACATGATTTACAAAGAATAGAATAGAATAGAATTTTTATTGGCCAAGTGTGATTGGACACACAAGGAATTTGTCTTGGTGCATATGCTCTCAGCGTACATAAAATAAAATATACATTTGTCAAGAATCATGTGGTACAACACTTAATGATTGTCATAGGGGTCAAATAAGCAATGAAGAAGCAATATTGTCATTGTGAATTCTTCTACTGCTTGAAAATGTCTTGAGCAATTAGAGTGGATCCACCACTACAAAACTTTATTCAACCATCATGATCCCTTCTTACTTTTATTACCTTTCACCAATAGCTTTGCTCAAGAACATTTTGGCTTTGCATTATGGAGAGTTGCAGGCATAGCACTCCCCCTGGGCATTATTATAGAATCATAGACTCATAAAATTATAGAACCATAGGGCTGGAAAGAACAGCACTGCAGGCTACTTTAGCTAACTGCTAATTGTAGTTCAACAGTTCAGATCTCACCACTGGCTCAAGGTTGACTCAGTCTTCCATCCTTCCGAGGTGGGCAAATTGAGGACCCAGATTGTTGAGGATGATATGCTGATTCTGTAAACCGCTTAGAGAAGGCTGTAAAAGCACTATGAAGTGGTATTTAAGACTAAATCAGTGGTTCTCAACCTGGGGATTGGGATCCCTTTGGGTGTCGAATGACCATTTCAGAGGTGTGGCTTAAGACCATGCGCAAAGACAAATTTTCCATGGTGTTAGGAACTAAAGCTTCTATTCTGGCATCTTGTCTTTCGCAAGTTACTCAAGACCCACCTATATCGCCAGGCATGGGGGAATTAAGACATCTCCCCCAGGCTTTCTTATATTTTATGTTTGATATGTATGTGTTGTATGGTTTTTAAATTGTTGGGGTTTTTTAATGTAATTTTATTATTAGATTTGTTCCATTGTTATACTGTTTTTATTGTTGTTGTGAGCCGCCCGAGTCTTCGGAGAGGGGCGGCATACAAATCTAATAAATTGAATTGAATTGAATTGAATCTTGGAACATATTTTTACAATCCGACCAATCAGGTGTTTACAATGAGGGTGTCCCTCTGACCTTCCTGCCAATCAGCTTAAAGCTCTGTTGGGAGAATTGGTGCTAGACTTATGGTTGGAGGTCACCACAACATGAGGAACTGTATTAAGGGGTCACGGCATACAAGACTTGTAGACGGAGATATGCTGGCTGGAGAATTCTGGGAGTCAAAGTCCACAAGTTTTAAAGTTGCCAGATTTGAAGACCTCTAAGGCTTCTCTTAGTTAGGCTAAACATATCTAGTTCCCCTAGGCATTCATAGTAGGAGACCAAACCTCCAGCTTTATTATCAACTTTATTGCTTTTCTCTGCATTTTCTAGAGACTCAGCATCCTTTTTGTATCACATAATGTATTAGATTACATGTTATATTGCTGTATAATCTCTGCATGTAGAACTATTTCAATATTGCATTCATAGACCCGCTGAAAAATAATAATAGCGTTTTGAACATTTTCCCCCCTCAGATTATACCAAGCTGTCCTCAGCCCAAATCAAGCATTTTAACTACCAGCATGGTTAAAATTCATCTGGATATGTTTATACCGGGGAGGGAAGTTATTCAAATGCAGTATTTTTATATCAATATGTTTAGAATTGTATAAATTCAAAATAGCAAAAAATAAATAAAAAAAATCTCCTTTTGGTAAATAATCAGTACAACCAGCTCTGTCAAAATCTTGTCATTTCATTCATCTCATCTCTACTAATTAGAATTGATAATTCACCCAAGTAGTTTGACATCTGAGTATACTAATTGTTTGCCTGTTTTATTAGATCGTTTAAAAGTACAGTATATTAATATTTTCACTAGAGGTAGGCTGCTGGGGATCCACAGGGGTTCAGGAGAACCTTTAGCTAAGATTCTGTGCAGTTTGAAGAATTACCAAATTCCACACTTAGCTGGTCCTGCCCACCCCTCCCCTCTCAGGAGTCCCTATGCGGCCTGTTTTGGATGTAGATAAGTGCAGGGCATCCGGAAGGCCGGAAACTGGCTTGTTTCTGGCCTCCAGAACCTGGGGAGGCCATTTTCACCCTCCCAGAGGCTTGAGGAAAGCCTCCAGAGGCGTTGGAGGGCACACCCCCACCCCCACCACGGTGTAGGAAGATAACTAGGCCATGCCCACCATGCCCACTATGGCCACACCCACTCATCAACCAGCCAGAGAATCCCTTGGTAATTTTTTTGAAGCCCATCCCTGTTTTTACATATACATTTTGTGGTGTAACCAATAGAGTTGATGACTGGTTTAGTCTTTTTAAAAATTATTGTCACATGTGGGTTGCTACCGGTAAGGTAAAGGACAGTGCACCAGTAGTGATTGCTGCTCTGCAGGCACAGCTTCAGATCTCCTGGCATGCACATGCATGCATCCCAGCGTGTTTTAGCTTCTGCACATGCTCAGGAAGCAAAATATTGTAAAGGGATGCACACATGATGTTTCAGCCATTTTTTGCTTCTGCACATGTGCGGAAGCAAAAAAAAATCATCAAAATCTCACGTGCGCGTGCTCCCCTCGCAAGATTTTCCTTCCTGAGCATGCGCAGAAGAAAAAACACACTGGGACGTGCACGTGGGCACACGAGAGAACTGAAGCTGCTCACGCAGTGCACTGGTAGCAGCAGTAATGGGAATCTGCCCCCGTACACTACTGGTCAGCAGACCTCAGAACATTATGCAATTTAAAGCATTTCGTTAAAATAGAATCAGAAGGAAATAAAAAGAATACAGCGTATGGCTTTTAAAAACTTTGTAAACTTCTACTCTAATATATATACAGTGATACCTTGTCTTACAAACTTAATTAGTTCCGGGACGAGGTTCTTAAGGTGAAAAGTTTGTAAGATGAAACAATGTTTCCCATAGGAATCAATGGAAAAGTGATTAATGCGTGCAAGCCCAAAATTCACCCCTTTTGCCAGCCGAAGCGCCTATTTTTGCACTGCTGGGATTGCCCTGAGGCTCCCCTCCATGGGAAACCCCACCTCCGGACTTCCGTTGCCAGCGAAGCACCTGTTTTTGCGCTGCTGGGATTCCCCTGAGGCTCCCCTCCATGAGAAACCCCACCTCCGGACCTCTGTGTTTTTGCGATGCTGCGATTTTGCTGAGGCTCCCCTCGCTGGGAAACCCCACCTCTGGACTTCCGTTGCCAGTGAAGCACCCGCTTTTGCGCTGCTGGGATTCCCCTGCAGCATCGCAAAAACACAGAAGTCCGGAGGTGGGGTTTCCCATGGAGGGGAGCCTCAGGGGAATCCCAGCAGCACAAAAATGGGCGCTTCGCTGGCAATGGAAGTCTGGAGGTGGAGCACCCCAGCGGCGGCAGTGAGTTTGTAAGGTGAAAATAGTTTGTAAGAAGAGGCAAAAAATTCTTAAACCCTGGGTTTGTATCTCGAAAAGTTTGTATGATGAGGCGTTTGTAAGACGAGGTATCACTGTATTTGAATGCCAGATAAATTCAGGGCTTCTGTGGAAGTTCTGGAACGTGAAAATCGGGCCTCCCAGAAGTCTGGAAATGGGCAGTTTCCAGTAGGCCGTTTTGCCCTCCAGGAGGCGCGGAAAAAGCCTCTGGAGCCTCAAAGACAAAAAATGGGCCAACCGGAAATCCAGAAATGGGCCATTTCTGGCTTCTGGATGTTTCAGGCCTCTTAGGCCCAAAATGGGCATAGGGGGGTCGCACACACATGCAGTGGGGATTAGGAGAGCGCTGAGGGGTTGCACACACAGGGGAGGCATTGTATTATGGGTGCAGGGAGGTGCACTTTACTGACCTCTCACATCCTGGACACAAACTGTTTCAACTCCTACCCTCAAACTGTCGCTACAGAGCACTGCACACCCACACAACTAGATACAAGGACAGTTTTCCCCCAAACACCATCGCTCTACTAAACAAATAATTCCCTCAACACTGTCAAACTTTTTACTAAGTCTGCACTTCTATTTCTACTAGTTTTTTCTCATCATTCCTATAATGTAACTTGTATCCTAAGATTTTTATTAGTATTGATTGTTTCTTCATTGCTTATTTGACTCCTATGACAATCATTAAGGGTTGTATCACATGATTCTTGACAAATGTATCTTTTTCTTTTATGTACACTGAGAGCATGTCCACCAAGACAAATTCCTTGTGTGTCCAATCACACTTGGACAATGAAGAATTCTATTCTATTCTATTCTATTCTATTCTAATTGTCCCAAGAACAATTCCATCTGTCCGTCCATAACCCTGGGGGGGGAATTATTGACCCCCTCAGAGAGGGTCCGCAACTTGGACATCCTCCTCGATCCACAGCTCACATTAGAGAAACATCTTTCAGCTGTGGCGAGGGGGGCGTTTGCCCAGGTTCGCCTGGTGTACCAGTTGCGGCCCCATCTGGACCAGGACTCACTGCTCACAGTCACTCATGCCCTCATCACCTCGAGGTTTGACGACTGTAATGCTCTCTACATGGGGCTACCTTTGAAAACTGTTCGGAAACTTCAGATTGTGCAGAATGCAGCTGCGAGAGCAATCATGGGCTTCCCAAGGCATGCCCACGTTACACCAACACTCCGCACTCTACATTGGTTGCCGATCAATTTCCGGTCACGATTCAAAGTGTTGGTTATGACCTATAAAGCCCTTCATGGCATCGGACCAGAATATCTCCGGGACCGCCTTCTGCCGCATGAATCCCAGCGACCGGTTAGGTCCCACAGAGTTGGCCTTCTCCGGGTCCCGTTGACTAAACAATGTCATTTGACGGGACCCAGGAGAAGAGCCTTCTCTGTGGCAGCCCCGACCCTCTGGAACCAGCTCCCCCCAGATATCAGAGTTGCCCCCACCCTCCTTGCCTTTCGCAAGCTCCTTAAAACCCACCTCTGTCATCAGGCATGGAGGAATTGAAATTTCCCCTTCCCCCTAGGCTTATAGAATTTATACACGGTATGCTTGTTTGTATGATTGGTCTCTTAAATTGGGGTTTTTTAGATTATTTTTTAATATTAGATTTGTTACATTGTCTTCTTTATTGTTATTAGCCGCCCCGAGTCTTCGGAGAGGGGCGGCATAGAAATCTAATAGATAAATAAACAAACAAACAAACAAACAAACACGCTTTTGGCACCCAAGGAAATTAAAACTTTAGCCATCACTGCTATAACACATGACGGTCTGGCTATTACATTTTGAGTTATGAAATTGTGATTTGATCCAAATTACACATTTTAAAAAACTTTCATGGGAAACAAGCACATCTGTGTTCTCTTATATTTTAAGGGTGACGGTAAAGCATTTCTTTAAATTTGTACCAGTAGTTTTTACAATCTCTTTGATATCAGCTGCTGTTCTAAAGCAACCAATCAATTTGAAAAATGAATAAGTGAAGAACACTCAAGGAGATAATATGACAAGTGCCCTTAAGTATGTTTCAAGAGGAGGTCACATCAGTGGTGAAATCTAATATAGTAAATGAAAAAGTACTTGATAAAATAGTTCAAGATCACTTTGCTAACTTTAGATTTTATTTATTTATTTATTAATCAAATTTACGTAGCCGCCCATCTCACCAAAAGTGACTCTGAATGGCAAACAACAACTTTAGATCCAATGAAAAAATATATCTAAGACAACAAGATCAAAGCTTCTACCTGTTCCAGGTACCTTACATGGCTACTGGGCTCTGGAGCTATCATCTGGTTCTGCCTATCTATAAAAGAAGATGTAACAGGAATTCCATTATTCATTTTATTGCAGTTCTCTCTTTTGTTAAAATATATCTATAAATTTGCATGTGCCTTCAAGATGGAACTGTACTTTGTAGCCTTCCTATCTCTGATTCAAGATTTATTGGGAAAATCATACCGAAGGGCATATAGCAGGTGCATTCACATCCATTGTGCTATGGGCTTACATTTCTTAAAAGTTCTCGACTGCTTTTTGTTAAAATTTTCATCCTTTGTGCCATTCCACATGATCTGTGTCTAAACTTTTTGAATCTCTTCTCTCACCTATCTGCATATCAAGATAAATGCTAGCTGTCAACCTTAATATCAGTGAGAAGAAGGAAAAAAATAATTCTCCAGAAATTAAACATTTTAGTTGACAAAATTTCACAGACATTATTCAGCAAATAGGAATAATGCCATGTAAAGATTAAAAATAGTGATGGGCGAATTGAACCCGCACAATTCGGGTCCGTACCGAATTTTGTGGTGTTCGGTAAGCTGAACACGAACCCAAAATTTTTCCAAAGTTCGGGGAAAAGTTCGGGGTCGTGTTCAGCATTTGGAGCTTTGATGTCACTGGCAGGTTGCTAAGGATGCCAAGGTGATCACTTCCTGGATTCCATGGAATCCAGGAAGCGATCACCTTGGCGTCCTTAGCAACCTTCTGGTGACGTCAAAGCTCCGCCTCGGGAATCTCTTCATGGGAGGGATTCCCCGTTCGGGTTCAAGTTCGGGTTCGGTTTGGGTCCAGCCGAATTTTGCGTAAAATTCAGCCGAATTTGCCGAACCCGAACACCGTTGGGTTCACCCATCACTAATTAAAAACTTGTCGATTATGAACCAAAACTATAATAATAGGTCTATATCAGAGATAGGTTCCTGATGGTTCGGACCCCACATTTTCTCTGCTTGCCGAACTGGCAGCGATGGTCAGCTGCACACGCCCCTGAACCAGTCCTCCATTTTGAATTCTATCTAACAGAGCCAAATTTACATGAAAATAACCTTCTGCGTATATGCAAAGCCTCCATTGCATATGCAGACCAGTTTAACACAGGAGTGATGGGGCGCCTGCACGAGCGTAGAGTGTGCGCACAAAAAATGCACTTCCACACAAGCCCGAACCAGTAGGGAAAGTAAGTAGAACCCATCTCTGTTCGGTATTCCAGAATTAAATCCAAGGCTGTTTTTTTCCTTGAATCAACAGACACTTGTCTGCTCTATTAGATCTAAGAGACAAAGTTTCTAGGTTGACAAAATAAATTTCTAGGTTGACAACTAATTTCTGGGTCAGCCATTTCCCACCTTACAGTACCAATCAAGCTACGTATTTGCCATGATAAAGTACAAGTAGGCTTTTTCAAGATAGCAACAATAGTGGCACAATTTTACTGAGATATTAATAGGAATTAGTTACCAGCAAATAGTGGGATTATAAAAAAAAAGAACTGAAAATAGATTGTAGTATATTGTGACAAAATATAATCATAACCATTTCCAAGAAATTAATCAAACAAAGTGCTATATGTATGTGAGAAATTTTGGGAAGCATACTTTTCAATATAAAGATAGATTTTGAAGGTTACATCCAGACGCAGACCTCTGATTCTAGACATCACCTTCCAGTTCTGATACATCCCCAAAGACTGCCCTGTACAGAAATATTTCACTTGAACAGACCACAGCAATCATGACATTGTTTGTCCAGATGGACTTAATCTCATACTAAAACATCTCCTTTATTCCTGACCTCTCCTGTGCTACATTAGACCTCATTTTTGGAATGCATACTCTTTTCTGTGATATAATCCAGGCATTTTAACACATCACTTTTCTTTTTTTCTGATCAGAAATCTACAGTTCTATCATAAAAGCATAAATGTTTTGTCCTGAAGACAAATTTCTGAATTGTTGGGAGGAAGTGTTTTGCAAAAATTTGCTTTTTAATTCAAACAACTAATATTCATATATAAAATTTGTTCTTGGTGTTACATATCAAGAGTGCCTATTTACAACCAGCCCCTCTGTTTAAATGGGAAAATGCAGACTGCTGATTGGCCGAGCCATCTGACAGTTCCCTATATAAGGGCAAGCTGTCAGACTGGCTCTTTGCTAGATCGTGTATACAGTAGTTGGAATAAAAAGCTGTTGTATGAACTCTGCCTCCTTTCTCTTTGCTCACCGGGCTTAACACTTGGATTACTTGATGTGGATGTAAAAGGAATTATCAGTTTCTCTTCTGCTTAACATTTGTACTAAATTCTGGTTGAGATTTGAGGTTGTGTGAATCTAGAAAATATGATTAAATTAATATCTTTGTGTACACCTTAAGGCTACTTCTATCTGTTACATCCTACTTGAGTTCTAAGATAAAGGCCTAAAATTGTAAACCAATGCTGAAGCCGCATTCCTCCATAAACCTAGCTCTCTCTAGAAGCAAATCTACCATATTTTATGATAATTTATTCTTTAGAAAATTGCACTCCACTTTCAACTATTTTTTTAAGTAAACCTCCATCAGATTTTGTGTATATCTGACTAACTTTACTTCTCCTCTGGAATATGACACTAAGAATTCTTTATGTTTATATTATGAACTTCCTTTCATGTTAATCAACATTATCATTTGTTCTTCTCAAGTCAGGAATGTTTTAAAAAATGAAATCCAGAACGATCTGTTCTCTACATGTGCAGTAAAGTTATTTAACATGCCGGAGGAATGTAACATGTAAAGGCAATCTATCTGTTCATATGCTACATAAACATAGCTTCTGGGGCTTGGCATTTAAAATAACCATTTCAAAATATGGCAGCACGCTTGTTTATAGGATATCATAAATATTCAGAAAAAAGCAAAGATTCTCAAATGTTTCAATGCCTGTTTTTTGTAGGGAAATTCATGATATAGATATTCTTAAAAGCTGTGGTCTGTTTTGAATAATATACATTCTTTGATTTTTCTCTGTGTTGTTAGGGTGAAGGCCGTTTACACAGAGTTAAACTGCACAATATGAAAAATGTGACTTCTGAGACTGCTTTGCCATTTTTATTTTACATTACAGTGATACCTCGTCTTATGAACTTAATTGGTTCCGGGACGAGGTTTGTAAGGTGAAAAGTTTGTAAGATGAAATAATGTTTCCCATAGGAATCAATGGAAAAGCGATTAATGCGTGCAAGCCCAAAACTCACCCATTTTGCCAGCCGAAGCACCTGTTTTTGCACTGCTGGGATTCCCCTGAGGCTCCCCTCCATGGGTAACCCCACCTCCAGACTTCTGTGTTTTTGTGATGCTGCAGGGAAATCCCAGCGAGGGGAGCCTTAGTGAAATTGCAGCATCGCAAAAACACAGAAGTCCTTGAAACTCCACCTCCGGACTTCCGTGTTTTTGTGATGCTGCAATTTTGCTGAGGCTCCCCTTGCTGGGAAACCCCACCTCCGGACTTCCGTTACCAGCGAAGCGCCCATTTTTGCACTGCTGGGATTCCCCTGCAGCATCGCAAAAACACGGAAGTCTGGAGGTGGTGTTTCCCATGGAGGGGAGCCTCAGGGGAATCTCAGCAGCGCGAAAACGGGCACTTCGCTGGCAACAGAATTCCGGAGGCAGGGCATCCCAGTGGCGGCGGGTTTGTAAGGTGAAAATAGTTTGTAAGAAGAGGCAAAAAAATCTTAAACCCCGGGTTTGTATCTCGAAAAGTTTGTATGATGAGGGGTTTGTAAGACAAGGTATCACTGTATATAAATGGGGCCTTCAGTCATGGGATTGATGAAATTTAAACCTTCTCTGCCTAATCATTTAACAAAATTTATATGTAATAATAAGTGTGCTCCCATGCATTGTCCTTTTTCTTTCATGTCCACCTATACTTTTTAACCCTTTTTCCTATAACTACATAGTTGGTTATTGTAAAGCAATGGAGAAAAACAGAAAACGTAGGCTTTCCTATGCCAGTGTGTAGTCTTGCTACAAATAGGATATATATGGGTCAATTATATAGCAACAGGGCCACCATCAGGAATTTTGGGGCCCCATACAGCCTAAGTGTCTGGGCCCCCCCGCCATTTTAAAACTATTTTAAGTCGCCGAGCCACTCCATCCCCCGGGGATCATTTCCCGCTTCACGCCCAGTGAGGCGGTCCCATAGGCCAGTGTTTCCCAACCTTTTTTGAGCCGCGGCACATTATTCATATTTTCAAAATCCTGGGGAACACTGAAGGGGGGGGGCGCTAAAGAAAAGTTTGGACAAAAAAAAATCTCTTCCTCCATTTCGCTCTATTTCTCCCTCCCTGTTTCTCTCTCTTCCTTCCTTCCCTTCCTTCTCTCCATCCCTCTTTCTTTCTTCCTCTCTTTTTTGCTCTCTTTCCCTCTCCCTCCTTCCCTCCCTCTATGTCTTTCTCTCTCCCTTGCTCTCTCTGCCTCTCTTGCTATCTCTCTTTCATTCTCTCTCTTTCTATCTCTTTCTCTGTCTCTCTTGCTATCTCTTTCTTTCTCTCTCTCTCTGTCTCTCTCTCTCTCTTGCTATGTCTCTCTTTCTCTCTCTCTCTCTGCCTCTCTTGCTATGTCTCTCTTTCTCTCTCTCTTTCTCTGCCTCTCTTGCTATGTCTCTCTTTCTCTCTCTCTGTCTCTCTTGCTGTCTTTCTCTCCCCCCTTTCCCTCTCTCTTTCTCTCTCTCCCTGTCTTGCTATCTCTTTCTCTCTCTTTCTCTCCCTCTCTCTCCCTCTCTTGCTATCTCTCTCTCCCCCCTCTCTCCCTCTCTCTTTCTCTCTCTCCCTCTCTTGCTATCTCTTTCTCTCTCTTTCTCTCCCTCTCTCTCCCTCTCTTGCTATCTCTTTCTCCCCCTCTCTCTTTCTCCCTCTCCCTCTCTTTCTCTCTCTTTCTCTCCCCCCTCTCTCCCCCCTCTTTCCCTCTCTCTTTCTCTCTCTCCCTCTCTTGCTATCTCTCTCTCCCCCCTCTCTCCCTCTCTCTTTCTCTCTCTCCCTCTCTTGCTATCTCTTTCTCTCTCTTTCTCCCCAGCTCCTTAAGATCGCCTAGGGACAGGTGGGAGGGGGGGTGGATCGCTTTACAGTTTGAAATGCCAGTGCCGACCCTCCTAATAGAGATTTGGGGGTGGGTGGGGAGGGTGACCCCAGGCTCTAGCCTGGAGGGGGGGTCTCGGCCAGAGGGGCGGGGAGCCAAGGGACAGGTGGGGAGGGGATTTGGAAGAATCGGAGGACGGGAGGGGAGGGAAAGGAGGAGCCACCCCGCCATAGCGGCTTGTAGAAGAGGGGGGCAGCAGCGCGCCCAGCCGATTGGGCAGGTGTGTGTGTGTGTGTGAGTGAGTTGCGAGGAAGGGGCTGGATCAGCGGCCGCATCGCCCAACGCCGCTGCCCCGGGAAAAGGTAGAGCCGCGTTAAGGCCCCGCAAAGCAGGGCCGAAGCGGCAGCCCAGAAGCCGGCATGCAGAAGCCCACGGAGAAATCCCACAACTTCCGTATCGACGCTCTCCTGGCCGAGGAGCCGGCGCGGCCGGTGCCCAGCGTCTCCCCGGAGAGCTCCGCCGGCAGCCCCGGCGCCTGCCTGCGCACCGAGACGCCTTCGCCCTGCGCCCCGCCGGGCTTGGTCCCCCTGCCCGCCGCCGCCTTCGTCCCCAAGCCCGGCTTGCTCAACCTGCCCCCGCCGGCCTCCCTCGGCGGCTTGCCAGCCATCTACCCGCCTCCGCTTTATCCCATCCCGGCTCTGGCCGGCCAGCACGCCGCCTTCGCCTACCCCACCAGCCCCAAAGCTCACCTGCTGCAGCCGCCAGGGAAGCTCCAGCCGGGTGGGGCATTGCAGTTGCCAGAAAACTTGGAAGGCGCTAAGAAGGAAGTTGAGCTTCCGTTCTCACAACTTTTTGAACAATTAGGGGGCCCGGCCATGCGCAGGCTGTCCCCCTCCCTCTTTTGCCTGCTGCCTCACCTCAGCAAAGTAAAAGGCCCGGCCTTTTTCTTTGCTGAGGTGTCAGTCTGCGCATGTGCAAGGAGCTGGTGACTGCGGGCCCCCATAATTGTTCAATTTCGCCGGGCCCGTCACGGGAGTACCGGTCTATCGGCGGCCCTGTATAGCAATATCAATATTTAATAGCCTTTTTGCTTTTTGATATGCTTTTTAAGGTCCATGTGGCTTTTGTCTCTTTTGCATTCAGCCTGGATTTGTCAAGAATGAAGCTTGACAATTAATCTTATCTTGTTTTAAATTGTAAAATTTTAAATTGCTAATTGCTTAGTAGACTGGGGGAATGCTGTGGGAATATCTGGATTTCATCGAGTAATTTAACAAAATATCCCATGCAATTCTTATAAGTATGTTGTAGATCAGGGGTCTCCAACCTTGGCAACTTGTGGACTTCAACTCCCAGCATTCTTCAGCCAGCAAATTCTGGGAATTGAAGTCCAGAAGTTTTAAAGTTGTCAAGTTGGAGAGCTCCATTGTAGATAGTATGACAAGTGAATTCCTTGCTGGCTGAGGAATACTGGGAGGTGAAGTCCACAAGTCTTAAAGGTTGGAGATCCCTGTTCAAGCTATCACAACAAGTGAAATGAATTTGAAAGTCCATTCATGTTTCCTCGCAGACTTAAAAGAAGTATCTAGTGAGCTGTCAGAACGTCCAATATTTGGGCCTTATCTTCAATATTTTTATTGGTGGCTTTGGTGAAGAAATGAAGGGAATTAATCAAATATTTGTATGACACATATCTGGAATGGATAGATTAGATAATATAGGAAAATATACTGCTCAAAAAAATAAAGGGAACACTCAAATAACACATCCTAGATGTGAATGAATGAAATATTCTCATGGAATACTTTGTTCTGTACAAAGTTGAATTTGCACAACAGCAGGTGAAATTGATTGTCAATCAGTAGTGTTGGGCGAACTGAACTTGCAAAGTTCAGGTTCATGGCAAACTTTGCAGTGTTCGGCATGCCGAACCCAAACCCAAACTTTTTTTAAAAACACCACCGCCTGGGAGGAGAGTGGGGAATCCCATCGTGGGATTTCCCATCTCCTTTTGCTTGCAGCACCGCAAGCAAAAAGAGGTGGGGAATCCCATGAAGGGATTCTGGAGGCGGGGCTTTGACGCCATGGAGACTCCTTCCTCCCCATTTCGGCCGGCCAGGAAGTAGTCTCCGTGATGTCAAAGCCCCACCCCTGGAATCCTATCGTAGGATTCCCCACCTACTTTTGCTTGCAGCACCGCTATGGCATCCTTTTCTGTAAAAATAAATGAAGCAAAAGGAGGTGGGGAATTCCCCACCTCATTGTTTATTTTTACAGAAAAGGATGCCGCAGTGGCTTGTTGCTGCTGCTCAGGTTCAGGTTCGGGTTCGGGTTCGGCGAACTCACCCGAACTTTGCCGTGAAGTTCGGGTGAGTTCGCCAAACCCGAACTTCCTTGGGTTTGCCCAACACTATCAATCAGTGTTGCTTCCTAAGTGGACAGTTGGATTTCACAGAAGTTTGATTTACTTGGAGTTATACTGTGTTGTTTAAGTGTTCCCTTTATTTTTTTGAGCAGTGTATAACAAAAGAATAAATAACAAAAACTGAAAACCATGGGCTGATCGTCTCAGAATGAAATGTAGTACAGTCTAGAAAAATGAGACCAAAACAGTGGAAAACCATTTGCTATAGACTAATCCAAACTTTATTTAGGAAACAGAAATAAAATAGACAGATATATAGATAGTCTTTGCTTAAAGACCAGCTGTTTTATGGACTATTCAAAGTCATAAGATGGACTTCACTTCTGCCACAATCATTAATGAGACATCACATGACTGCCATTTCTGATTTGGCTTCTCCAGTGGTTCTGCTTGTCAGAAGCCAGTTGTGAAATATACAAATGATAATCACATGACTGCAACAGTCATAAATGCCTACCAGTTGTGAAGCACCCAAATCTCAAAATATGTGATAACGAAGATACCGTTGTTGAGTACCAATCTTAAAAGTTACTATTTCAGTGCTGTCATAACTTTGAGTAGTCATAAAACTGGCCAGTTGTTAAGCATGGACTAGCTGTATTAGAAAATTCTTCCCAATAATAAAAGCAATTTGACAGTATAATCAATTTTCCAGAGAGCTCCAAGCTATGATCCCTGTTGATGTCTAACTACTATGAGTTGCTTTCAATGGTGAGATGGGCAGCATATAAATTTAATAAATAGATAGATGATGATAGACAGACAGACAAACAAGCAAGCAAGCAGGCAGGCAGATGTTTTAAATTGGATTTCTACACTGAATAGGGGAATTACATTTGATGAACTTAATAGCCCTTTGCAACTCTCTATGTCACTCATTTACTCTAGAATTGGTCCTATCAAACACAATGAAAGCATTGTGCTTTGATTTACAAACTTATTTTTGCGATGTATTTATTTATTTATGTCAAGTTATATGGTTAGTCCCTCTGGGCAGCAAACCAAATTGAAAATTAGAACAACAAATAAGTAACTATCATGTTTTAGTTGCTGAAAACAAGCTGCACAGCCTTTGCTGGAGGCCATCCCAATTCAGTCTTCATCAAAGGGTTTGAAACAAGATACTAAGCATTCTTTAAAATTCCTTCTCAGCATCACGTCAATCACAATACATTTGACTGAGATATAGTCTGTCGTTACTATATATTTAATATTAAGGCGCTAGCTTTCCAGTAAGAATGCAACAAGAATCTTATTAAGAGGTTATGCATATACAGTGATACCTTGTCTTACAAACTTAATTAGTTCCGGGAATAGGTTCTTAAGGTGAAAAGTTTGTAAGACGAAACAATGTTTCCCATAGGAATCAATGGAAAAGCAATTAATGTGTGCAAGCCCAAAATTCACCCCTTTTGCCAGCCGAAGCGCCTGTTTTTGTGTTGCTGGGATTCCCCTGAGGCTCCCCTCCATGGGAAACCCCACCTTCGGACTTCTGTGTTTTTGTGATCCTGCAGGGAAATCCCAGCAGGGGAATCCCAGCATCGCAAAAACGAGCACTTTGCTGGCAACGGAAGTCTGCAGGTGGGGTTTCCCAGTGAAGGGAGCATCAGTGAAATCGCAGCATCGCAAAAACACCAAAGTCCTCGAAACCCCACCTCCGGACCTCCATTGCCAACAAAGCACTCGTTTTCACGACGCTGGGATTCCCCTGCAGCATCGCAAAAACACAGAAGTCTGGAGGTGGGGTTTCCCGTGGAGGGGAGCCTCAGGGGAATCCCAGCACTGCAAAAACGTGTGCTTCGCTCACAACGGAAGTCCTGGGGCGGGGCATCCCAGTGGCAGCGGTGGGTTTGTAAGGTGAAAATAGTTTGTAAGAAGAGGCAAAAAAATCTTAAACCCCGGGTTTGTATCTCGAAAAGTTTGTATGACGAAGTGTTTGTAAGATGAGGTATCACTGTATAGCATTTGTATGAAATTAGATTACTTATTTGCCAAAGGGTGATCACTATTATAAACAAAATGGGGTGTTGCCAGGCTTTAGATGGTTTTCATTCCCACTAAAAGGAATTGTATGAACTATTCGTAGTAGTTTCCAATTTCCTGAAAACATGTTATTCGTAATAATGGGTGGCTAATAAAAATAGAGGAAATATTAAATCTTGGTGTTATGCCAATTTGGCCGAAATACCAGCTAAAGGCATCCTCTTTGAGAACTTATTCCAATTTCTCATATTCGGATAGCCCCAGAAGAACAATAAGAGGTCTATGGGAACATGCCTGATTATAGCACATTCCAATCCCACCAATTATAAGTCCAGACATGAATGAACATACCCGGATTTTCTTTCTTTCACTTTTTTAAAAAAATGTATGAATTTCCAGATGCTCCTGTTATTGACGAGTTGCTTTTGAGACTTCTGTTTATCTGATCAATGGTACAATGCAGTAGTGGGTTTCCATTTTTTTCTACTACCGGTTCGGTAGGTGTGGCTTGGTGGGTGTGGCTTGATGGGCATGGCAGGGGGAGGCTACTGCAAAATCCCCATTTCCTCCCAATCAGCTGGGACCCTGGAGGCAGAGAACAGATGGGAGCAGGCCAGTCAGAGGTAATATTTACCAGTTCTACAAACTACTCAAAATTTCCTCTACCAGTTCAACAGAACTGGTCAGAACCTGCTGAAACCCACCTCTGGTGCAATGGATGTCGCATCATTGGGAAGATGTTGATATCCCTGTTAGGTCTTCTCTCCTGCTCTAATCGTCTTGCCTTGCTTCTCTAAAGCAGAGGTCTCTAACCTTGGCCAGCTTTGAGGAATTCTGGGAGTTGAAGTCCACAAGTCTTAAGGTTGGAGACCGCTGCAACTAGGCAATGTATGGAATTCACATTGTTCTTTCCCATTCATAAGGGAGGAGAGCTTGACCCATCCTGTGTCTCAGAGGAATGTTCAATGGCCATATTTAAGGGCTGATGATTGCAAAATGGTAGGGGAAAAAATCCCACATTTAGATTAGGGTTCAATTTCCAGGGGAAAAAATGGTTTTTAACTGTAATGGCCTTTTCCCTATAATTTTTATTACAAATTTAAAACAACTACTTTGTAAATGGGGAGGGGCTGTCCAAAGGACTTGGAGTTCACGTGTGATTCTAAGCTAGAAGTCACCCTTGCCACAATCAAATCACTCCCTGGTCCAATTGAAAGCTAGTACTGCCAGGATTCTCTACAGAGCAGAAGAACTATTTCAGATGGTCTACTCAGGTGCCTTATGGATTTCAATGGGTTCCTTAATGTGTTGAGTGAACCTAGCCCATGTGAATTGTTTATAGTTTGACATGTTAGGGAAACCCATAAAATTGAGTTAATGAAATAAACTAAGCCAAGTTAGGCCTGGGAAAAATGGTATCAATGGATATCTAGAATACGAAACAACCAAAAAGCTGTCTGAGTTCAATTCTGATATATCCACATAATCACTGAAAAAAATTAATTCTATCTTAACTTTAACTTTTACATCTTTTACTATTCTAATTTCCTACTTTCACCGCTTAATAAGAACGACAAGTCATTAAACTCAAGGTCTGCTATTGATGCAGACAATCCCTCTCCCACCCCACCTCCTCCTTAGACTTGTTAAGTAATATATTGTATAGATAATAAATATGGTCAGTGGAATGTAAATTAAGAATGAAATATGAATAGAACCATTGTAATAATATCATTTGATATATAATAATAATATATATATTAAGGAATATAATGGACCACTGTAACCTCTGTAATTTTTTACCTTCAAACGCATTACAGTGGTACCTCGAGATACGAGTTTAATTCGTTCCGGACCTGGGCTCTTAAGTCGAGCAGCTCTTATCTCGAACGACTTTTCCCCATAGGAATTAATGTAAATAATTTTAATTGGTTCCAGCCCTCAAAAAACTCACAAAGTTAGTCTAAATTATGCAGAAAGACATGTTTTTAATGAAGAAATGTACATGTACATATAAATGAATAATGAAGTTTCTTTCACTTAACTTGTAAACTTTCTTAAACTTTTAAATTTACATATGTTCAACTTCTCTGCCACCCAATCCTGTAGGACAGAGGTCCCCAACCCTTTTTGCACCAGGGACCGGCTTTAAGCGATCAAGAGAGGAATGGGTGAATGAATGGACGGAGGGTGGGAAGGAAGGAAGGAAAGAGGGAAGGGACAGGAACAGAGGAAGGAAGCAAGGAAACTTATGAAAGGGGAGAGTAAGAGAGGAATGAGTGAAGGGAGGGAGGGAGGGAAGAAGGTGGGAAGGAGAAAGAAAAGAAGAAATAGAGGAATGGAAGGTAAAAGAGAGAAAGAAAAAGAGCAAGAAAGAAAGAAAGAAAGAAAGAAAGAAAGAAAGAAAGAAAGAAAGGGGGAAGGGACAGGAACAGAGGAAGGAAGCAAGGAAACTTATGAAAGGGGAGAGTAAGAGAGGAATGAGTGAAGGGAGGGAGGGAAGAAGGTGGGAAGGAGAAAGAAAAGAAAAAATAGAGGAAGGGAAGGTAAAAGAGAGAAAGAAAAAGCAAGAAAGAAAGAAAGAAAGAAAGAAAGGGGGAAGGGACAGGAACAGAGGAAGGAAGCAAGGAAACTTATGAAAGGGGAGAGTAAGAGAGGAATGAGTGAAGGGAGGGAGGGAGGGAAGAAGGTGGGAAGGAGAAAGAAAAGAAGAAATAGAAGGGAAGGTAAAAGAGAGAAAGAAAAAGAGCAAGAAAGAAAGCTGCAAGCACCCCCCCGAGCCCCCCAGGCCGGCTGCAACCTTTTAAAACACGCGCGCCGCTTCGCAGCTGTCTCCTGAAGCCGAACGCGGAAGTTAGCGTTTGGCTTCAGGAGACAGCTCCTTGGCGCTTGTATCTCGAATTTGGGCTTGTAAGTAGAACAAAAATATCTCTCCCCTCCCAGCTCTTATCTCGAGTTGCTCTTAAGTAGAGCAGCTCTTATGTCGGGGTTCCACTGTATACTTGTATTCTCCTCATTAATATTTCGTATATTGATGCTAACTAATTAGACATTCTACTCTTCCTCCTTACCTGAAAAGAACTCTGGAGAGAACGGGATGGCATAGGAGAGGCTTCTGTGGAGGAAGTTGAGGGAGAGAAGGGGCTAGAAAGCTTGAGGGGAGAAGGGGATAGGATAGGGGAGGCTTCTGTGGAGAAATCCTGAGGGAGAGAAGGGGAGAAGAGGGGAGAGGAGAGACCGAACAGAAGCCAAGAGGAACATATGGGCCAAATTTCAAGTTTGTAGGTTTTATGGATCTGGAGATTTCATGATCGCGGCGTGTATGGTTTTCATTTTTATATATATAGAATATTATTTTTCTAATTATACCATGAGGTGCCCAGAATTGATTGAAGTCAGTTGCTGTCTAAGTAATAGTAAATAAGTAAGTAAGTAAGTAAGTAGGTAGGTAGGTAGGTAGGCAGGTAGATAGGTAGGCAGGCAGGCAAGCTAGCAAGCAGGCAGGCAGGCAAGCAGGCAGGCAGGCAGGCAGGCAGGCAAGCAGGCAAGCAGGCAAGCAGGCAGGCAGGCAGGCAAGCAGGCAAGCAGAGAGGCAGGCAGGCAGGCAAGCAGACAGGCAGGCAGGCAGGCAAGCAGGCAGGCAGGCAGGCAGGCAGGCAGGCAGGCAGGCAGGCAGGCAGGTAGGCAGGCTGGCAGCCAAGCAGGCAGGCAGGCAAGCAAACAGGCAGGCAGGCAGGCAGGCAGGCAGGCAGGCAGGCAGGCAGACTCTGCATGTGCTGGCTAAGAGTCTTGGGAGATGTCATTCAACATAGAGAGACCAGAGAATTGGTGATGCCCGCATTAATATAGCAATGCAACCAGCACATGGGAAGTGTGAAGATATCTCCTAAACTGTTGGTAACAGGATATAACATAATGCCAGTTATAGTCTTCAAGATTATCCTTAACTGAAAAAACAAACACCTCATTGCTTTTGACTCAATAGAGTCTATTAGGTCAATTGATCCTATTATTACTAAACAACAAATACAGCAAAAAGCAGGAGACTAGAAAACCCTTTGTCCAAGAATGACAGTGAAGTTCTTTAGCCATTCATTGATCTGTGGGATGTACATTGGATTGTAACATGTGTGTCTCAAAATTACTCTGTGTAAAATCAGAGAATTAACAGAGAACTGTTAATTAGTATTTGTGACAAGTATACCCCAATGACCTAAAACATAGAAAAACCATCCATTGAAGCCAAATCCTTGGGAAACCAGAGGACACAAAGTGTTTGATAAAAAGACAACCGACAAGGTGTATATCTTCATTGTCTGAGGACAGACTATGTGGTAGAACTTGCATTACAGGTGAAAAATGACAAGTACTGAAGGAAGGACACAGAATGTTCCAGTAAAAACTGGATGAGAGCAGTGATAGTTAACAAGCTGGTGTGAAAAAAACAACAATTATACATTAAGAGAGGTAGGGGAAGTGGGGTCAGCTCTACATCTAATAACAGGTAAGGACATTGCGGTCAGCCTTCAACCTGGGAGGGGTTGAGGACATTCAGGTTTGATCTGGATGCTAGTTGTCCTTTTGGCAATCTTGACACAATCTCTGCACGATGGTTTCAATGCCTGCATTGAAACTCACCAATGAAGATAAGCAGCAGATAGCAATGAATAGTTAAAGTATTCTTGGATTTCCCCCTCTCATTGTTTCTATTGAGAAGACATTCCAGGCCAAATTCATTGTGTGTATACCACAATCACAGTCACAAGAAAAAAAGTACCGGTAGTTGTTACTCATGGCATACTGCCATTAATAAACCTCCATCTCTTTCTTTTTAAAACTTTATATATTTTTCTATTTATTTATTTATTTGTTTGTTTATTTGTTTGTTTGTTTGTTTGTTTGTTTATATTTGTATGCCGCCCCTCTCCGCAGACTCGGGGCGGCTCACAACAAAATAAAACAATTCATGACAAATCTAAATTATAGTTTAAAATATTTTAAAAACTCCATTTACTAAGCAAACATACCATGCATAAATTGTATATGCCCAGGGGAGATGTCTCAATTCCCCCATGCCTGACGACAAAGATGGGTTTTAAGGAGCTTATGAAAGGCAAGGAGAGTAGGGGCAGTTCTAATCTCTGGGGGGAGTTGGTTCCAGAGAGTCGGGGCCACCACAGAGAAGGCTCTTCTCTTGGGGCCCGCCAACCGACATTGTTTAGTTGACGGGACCCGGAGAAGGCCCACTGTGTGGGACCTAATCGGTCACTGGGATTCGTGCGGCAGAAGGCGGTCTTGGAGATATTCTGGTCCAATGCCATGAAGGGCTTTAAAGGTCATAACCAACACTTTGAATTGTGACCGGAAATTGATCGGCAACCAATGCAGACTGCGGAGTGTTGGTGAAACATGGGCATACCTAGGTAAGCCCATGACTGCTCTCGCAGCTGCATTCTGCACGATCTGAAGTTTCCGAACATTTTTCAAAGGTAGCCCCATGTAGAGAGCGTTGCAGTAGTCGAACTTCGAGGTGATGAGGGCATGAGTGACTGTGAGCAGTGAGTCCCGGTCCAGATAGGGCCGCAAATGGTGCACCAGGCGAACCTGGGCAAACGCGCCCCTCGCCACAGCTGAAAGATGGTTCTCTAATGTGAGCTGTGGATCGAGGAAGACGCCCAAGTTGCGGACCCTCTCCGAGGGGGTCAATAATTCCCCCCCCCAGGGTGATGGACTGGCAGATGGGATTGTCCTTGGGAGGCAGAACCCACAGCCACTCTGTCTTATCAGGGTTGAGTTTGAGTCTGTTGACACCCATCCAGGCCCCAACAGCCTCCAGACACCGGCACATCACTTCCACTGCTTCATTGACTAATCTAAGAAGATACTGTAGCTTATGCCTACCATTGTGAATTGCTAGGCACAAAATACTGATCAAAAACAGGAAGAGTTCCTTCAGAATGCATTAGGGCAGTGGTGGCAAACCTTTTTTTCCTCAGGTTCTGAAAGCGTGTGAGTGCACACTATTGCGCATGTGTGAGTGCCCAAACCCATAATTCAATGCCTGGGGAGGGTGAAAATGGCCTCCTTTGTCGCCCCAGAGGCCCTCTGGAGAAACGGCCTGTTTTCCAACTTCTGGTGGGTCCTGTAGGCCCATTTTTCACCCTTTCCAGGCTCCAGGGGCTTCCTTGGAGCCTGGGGAAGGCCAAAACGCCTTCCCCCATCCCTCCAGAAGCCCTCCGGAAACCAAAAATTCCCTCCCAGAGCCTCCAGGCAAGCCAAAAATCAACTGACTAGCCTACACATGCACACTGGAGCTGAGATAGGGAAACAGCTCGCTTGCCAGCAAATATGGCTCCGCGTGGCACCTGTGACATCCGTGCCATAGGTTCGCCATCACTGCATTAGGGAATCATTTGTATCTGAAACCAATGTGAAAGCAAAAGCTTTGAAACTTTGGGGGGTCAGAGGGTCCAATACCACTGTTAAACATGATGCCCTTCACTCCTCCACTCGAAACAGAATACCCTACGAGACTAGACTTTCAATCCTGGGCCTAGAAAGCATAGAACTAAGACGCCTTAAAGAAGATCTAAGTATTGCCCACAAGATCATATGCTGCAACGTCCTGCCTGTCGGTGACTACTTCAGCTTCAACCACAACAACACAAGAGCACACAACAGATTTAAACTTAATATTAACCGCTCCAAACTTGACTGTAAAAAATATGACTTCAGTAACCGAGTTGTCGAAGCATGGAACTCATTACCGGACTCCATAGTGTCATCCCCAAACCCCCAACAATTTACCCTTAGATTATTTATGGTTGACCTATCCAGATTCCTAAGAGGTCAGTAAGGGGCGAGTACAAGTGCACTAGAGTGCTTTCCGTCCCTTGTCCTATTGCTCTCCTATATATCCTATATCTTTCTTCTATTCCTATATCTCTTCTTCTATTCTTTCATTGATATGTTCTATTACTATATCTTCTTTTCTATTCTTTCTTAGATATATTTTACTATGAGTATCTCCTCTATAACCTTCATCATGTATTTTACTATGTGTAAAACCCTCATTGTGTATTGGACAAAATGAATGAATGAATGAATGAATGAATGAATGAATGAATAAATAAATAAATAAATAAATAAATAAATAAAAAATGCTCTGCCTCACAGTTTCTGGACTCTATGGGTGACCTCAACATGACTTAAAACATGTGTGTCTTCCCTAAATAGAACACAGCATATTTTCTTCTCTGCACCAGGGGACTATAACTCCTGATCCATGATCTGGCACTAGGCAATGACACGCCAGAAACTGGTCCGCACAAAGAAGCGAAGCCCCATCTACATCCCCTCTATTCTATGGAAAAATCCACACCCCCTCTGGTCCACGTAAACCACACCTCCTCTGAAACCACACCCCCTCTGGTCCACAGAAAATTCTCTGTCTCCACGGAACTAGTCCTTGGTGCCCCAAAGGTTGGGGGGCTGCTACTCTACACAATGAGAACAAATACTATGGATGAAAATAAAGTTAGGGGCTGGAAAAGGTAGATCTTAGTGATACATTTCTTGATGGTCTTTTGGGGATGAGGATGGTCTTTATCAGTTATCTAACAATTAAAAAGCCTCCTGCACAAATTTTGGGCACAAACTAGAAATGAAGTAACATTTGTTAAACTTGGTTCTGAAATCAATTAGTTTTTTGGCTTCAATATGTAGATTGCTTTCATAGTGAAGTCTACTCATCTGAACCACTCTTGCATTTGGCTCCATTGATGGAGCTCATATTCTAGTAAAACAAAATCAGGAATTAATTTTTATTTGGGCTCTTCAGTTCCGATTATTTGAAAACTGCTTATGCTCTCATACTAACTAGTCTTGTTGGATATGAATCAGAAGTGGTTTGGATTTGATTTCTCTTTTGTGCCCCATCATTTTTCCAGGCATGAATAGCAAATGCTAAACCAACTGAATTGGAATAATTATAGCATTTTAGAGTACTAACACAGAAAGAGACGATAAAGGAAAATCTTGTGACAAAATTTAGCAACATTTTACTCAAAATTTAGAATATGGACGATGGTTGGAAAACTCTGAGATTTCTTCTAAAAAGAGTCCAAGGGTCCTTCGAGATTGGGTGGCATAGAAGTCAAATAAATATATAAATGAATGAATGAATGAACAAATAAGCAAACAAACAAATAAATAAATAAAGAATATTGCCTATGATTTTGCAGGATGATTCATAGATGTCAAGCATTTCTGCCGTGTTGACATAGTTACCTTGAAAGAGAGAAACATAATAATACTCCGGGAGAAATGATAGACATCTGTCAGAGGAAAGTAACACGGTTTCTTTACTCATGCTACTATGAGCCTGAAGACATAATTTATATCAGCTGTCATTTTCCTGCAAAATGTAATTTTCGGTATGGTTGGCGAGGAAATATTTGCCATACATTAAGAGTTATCATACCAGTTGCCTCTAATTTATTCATTAAAATTAGCTGCAGTTTAAAGCAGGGTATATATCCACTTCTTTTGTCCTATTCTCTTTTTGCAGTAATGCTCCCACCCCAACCATCTAAGGCAAATTATGGAGCTTTAAAAAAAAAAAAAAAGTAATTGTGCACTTTTGTGTTTCTCACAGGACCTCTAAGTTTTATGGACAAAGCTTTTAAAGAACCGATTCAGCCACTAAAATGCAGAAATTTCATAATCCCTAATGGATTAACTGTATTGCTGAATGTTTCACAGCAGGATTTATGGGTGGGAGCAACTCTGAATTTAATGCTTCTTCATGAGAAAGCCTTCGAAGATTGATTAGGGATTAAAATGCACTCATATTGTACCAGTACTACACTTGATACTACCAAAGATGCACGGCGTGGCAGATGGCATATTAATATTTTAAATACATAAATCTGATCTGTTGGTTTAAATTAGCCTTGCTCAATTTGGCACTCCTCAAATGCACTGGGATACAACTTCCATCACCTTCTGGTTAACGTGTCCCCATCAGCTTGGTCTCTGGCTACAACAAAACTTTAGTCCCACGTTAAATCACACTTCCCCAATTATTATGCGGAATTGGTAAAATTTTATCTAAGCCAATGATGGCAAACGCTTTTTGGCTTGGGTGCCAAAAAGATGTGTGTGTACGCGAGTGGGTGCCCACACCCATAATACAATGCCCTCCCCTTGCGCACATGCACACAACCCCCGCTCTGTCCCCCTGCATGTGAGCACAAACCTCCCACACACACATGTGCCACAGGCCTCACTGAAGTTTCCGGACTTCCAGTAGACCCATTGGCCATTTTTTGCTGTCCCCAGGATTCAGGAATTTCTGGTTGCCCGTTGGACCATTTTTCGCCATCCCAAGGGTTAAGGAGGCTTTCCTGAAGCCTGGGGAGAGCAAAAATGGCCAAAATGAAGGCTAATGCGCATATGTACATTGAAGCTGACACAGGACAATGCTGCATGTGTTCTCAGATATGTTTCTGTGTGCTACCTGTGGCACACATGCCATAGGTTTACCATCACTAATGTAAGCTTTTATATTTTTACAATCACACATGAAGTCAGAGAGAAAACTGGTTTTTAGAACAAAAAAGATAAAAGATAAAACAGGGGTGGGCTGCTGAGGGTTCGCAGGAGTTTGGGAGAACTTCTAGCTAAGATTCTGTGCAGCTCGGAGAACCCCCAAATCCCACTACTGGCTGTCCCCACCTATCCCACCACTCCCGGAAGTCCCCACGCAGCCCATTTTGGATGCAGAAAAGTGCACGGTACTACGGAGGTTTGGGAGGTCCACCAGAGCTTGGGAAGGTCGTTTTCACCCTCCCATAAACTCGCGAAAGCCCCCGGAGCTTGGGAAGGGTGAAAACACTTCCCCACAGCATGGTGTAGGAGGCTGACTGGCCAAGGCGACCATGGCCATGCCAACCCAGCTACTGGGCAGAGAACCTTTTGAAGTCCACCCCTGATATAAACCAGGTAGACCGAATGCCCTAATTTATGTCAGCTTTCCTTGGGATTTTTCTTTCCCTCTTTCTTTCGGCCAAACTAGTAACAAATTGGATGTGCTTCAGAAGAAAAGTCAGTGTTAGCAGAAATAAAACCCTGGAGTATTTCGCAGCTCCTGCTAGGGCCTTGTGCTTATTTCATTATCAGACTTTCCCTGCTGTCCTTTTTAATAAATACGTGCTTTCTAACATCGTGCATTTCAGAACGCCTGCAACAATTTTTTTTTCTTTTTTCTCACTTTAGAGGACACCTAAGGACTCTGAAAACCTGGATTGTGCTAAAGGAGTGTTCCTTTATCTGACTGATGCCTTATAATGAAACCAAGATAAAGCTATGTGCATTTCCACCCTGATGGAATCTCAGTTGGCTCAATCACAACAGTTTGGTTTCTAACCAAATATTTGCTATGCTGGGAGCAACTCACACACTAATATCCTTTGGAGTTATTTTGCAATCCTAAAGATTTCCATATGTACTTTCCAAACCCATTGGCTAAGCGGTATTCGTTTTATTGTTCTCTGGGAAGAACAAAAAGAAAAGAAAAAACAAGGCACAGTCAATAAAATTCCTAACCAAGACCATTAGTGTTAAAGAAGATAGCAAAAGATAGGACAATAGAAGGAAACCATTAAACTAGTCTCTTCAGTCTCAGAGATGAAACTCTATTGTGTGAGCCAAACGTCCTTGTTATCATTCCAAAATGTCATAAATATTATAGTTCTGAAATGTCCGAGTACAATTTGAAATGTATTTCATCTCTTCCACCTCCACTTCCTTTAGATTATGTCCTATTGAGTGAGATAACTAGCAGAAGGAATGTCCCAGGGGAAAATTGCCTTGGTAGTTTAAAACTCAATTTTAAAACAAAGAGGCACAAATTTAAGGCCCAGCTCTCCCAAAATTGTTGACAATAAAAATGGATAACAAAGTACAATTTTTAAGGTCATGGGGGAATGTAGAATTATGACTGGGATCCATTAAATAGAAGGCAAAGAAATCAAATGTCTTAGCACCATTGACTCGTTCTGGAGTGACACGTTTTCCTGAGGATCCTTGGTGCTTCCTCAGTCTGGTTGTTTTTTGCAGATGTTTATTCAAACATGTTCAAGATGTTACCTAGTTTGGGTAGTGAAATATCTGCAGAAAAACAACCAAACTCAGAGAGCATCAAGGACCCGTCATTGGAACCCTGAGATACAAATACTCTCTTTAACTTTTTCTTGAGTCTGACAAAGGTCCCTACCGTAAGGAACTAAAGGGGAACCAAAGGAACAACTTATTGTTTCCTGTAGTAGTCTTCCTATAAAAAGCCCTACATGGCATTGGGCCAGATTACTTGCGATACTACCTTCTGTCGTATGAGTCTCAGCGACCAATTAGGTCCCACAGAGTTGGCCTTTTCCAAGTCCCGTCAACCAGACAATGTTGCTTGGCGGGGCCTAGGGGAAGCACCCTGGCCCTGTGGAATCAGCTCCCCCCAGAGATTTGCACATCCCTTACCCTCCTTGCCTTCCGCAAGAGTCTTCAGACTCACTTATGTCACAAGGCTTAGGGCAATTAGATCTTGGCCCCTTGGCCAATAAATGTGATGTATGGTTGAGATCTGAATGTGTATGATTGTTTTTTTTAAAATATTAGGATTTTAGGTTTGTAGTTTTAATTAAATTAGATTTGTCTTTGTATTTTACTGTTTATATTACATGCTGTAAGCCGCCCCAAGTACTTGGAGGGGGGGCATACAAATCGAATCGAATCGAATGAATGAATGAATGAATGAATGAATGAATGAATGAATGAATGAATGAATGTTATTCATGTAATTCATGTATAGCCAGGATGATGTCTCCCATTACTCTGTGGATAAAGGAATAGTCAACTGCCTATCCATAAAGCTACTTCATTTGTAGTTCAGGACTAACAATTTGGGATTCTTGTGGTGTGGCAACAAGGTCCAAAACTGCCCTCCTCAAATCACACAATTAGATTTATTGGAATTCCCCACCCCCTTGGGATTGAAGCCATGTAAAAACTATGCTAGCCAAGATTCTATGGTTATAAAACTATGATTAGATTCACCTTTCAATTCCTTTGATCATTTCCCCAGTCAGATATGGCATTCCATATTAAAAAGGTATCTTTATCATTATTGGAGGGACGTCTTGTTGTAAAAAAGACCTAGAATTTCCAGGATTAGATTTTTTTAAAAAATTTTACAAATCCAGTACATGTTGTAGAACATCTTATTATACTTTCAATCCAAAGAGGAAGTCCATAGACTACCTAGAATAATCCCATTTAAGAAACTTAAGCGATTTCAGGCAAACCATTGCTGTTGTCAGATGGCTAGTTTTGCTACACAAACTCCAGAATCCTGTTTGTATTGTGGGGGATGGAAATCATTATCTTCCTTCAGATATAAGGTTGTCTTGCTTTTGTTCTGTCATTGTGTCACTAGTCCACACTGAATCAGGCACATGACAGCAAATAAGGTCAAGCATGGTGATTAATTGATAAAAGCAGTATAGATGTCAGAATGCTATTTCAAAAAGATAAAGCCAAGAAAGCATAGCCCTGATAAAGAAGATGATTAAAATGTTTGCAGGAACATTTTTCAGATATGAAAGGGCTAAATACAGTATCAATGGATTCTTTCAAGGATCATAAAACTCTAGGCATTGTGTATTCAGATGTTAGTTTATGTCCAGTTCTCTTAAAAGATAATGGAAGACTTCCTTTCTAATATGAGGACCCAGATTGTGGGGGCAACATGCTGGCTCTGTTAAAAAGTGCTATTGCTAACACGTTGTAAGCCGCCCTGAGTCTAAGGAGAAGGGCGGCATTAAAAAATCAAATCAAATAAATCAATAAATAAAATTCTTCTAGAGTTGTTAACCTGATCCTACATAGCTTCTGCTCTGGCAATCTCACACTACTCACAAGAGCCTACAAAACTTTTGCCAGACCCATCCTAGAATACAGCTGATCTGTCTGGGACCATTACCACATCTCGGACATCAACACCCTTGAAAACGTCCAAAAATATTTCACCAGAAGAGCTCTTCACTCCTCCACTCGAAACAGAATACCCTACGAAAATAGAGTAACAATCCTGGGTCTAGAAAGCTTAGAACTATGACGCCTAAAACACGATGTAAGTATTGCCCACAAGATCATATGCTGCAACGTCCTACCTGTCAATGACTACTTCAGCTTCAACCGCAACAACACAAGAGCATGCAACAGATCGAACTTAATATTAACCGCTACAAACTTGACTGTAAAAAATATGACTTTAACAATCGAGTTGTCGAAGTGTGGAACTCATTACCAGACTCAATAGTGTCAACCCCTAACCCCCAACATTTCTCCCTTAGACTATCCACAATTGATCTCTCCAGGTTCTTAAGAGGTCAGTAAGGGGCGTACATAAGTGCACTGGTGTGCCTTTCGTCCCCTGTCCTATTGTCTTTCCTTTATCTCATATATCATATATATTTTCTTCCTTTCATATATCTTCTCTATTTTATATTTTTCTTTATATATATTACCTCATGTCTATTCTCTTCTATATGTATTGTGTATTGGAATAAATAAATAAGTAAGTAAGTAATTAAGTAAGTAAATAATTAAGTAAGTAAGTAAGTAAGTAAGTAAATAAATATACATATTCTATCACTATAAGGTGGCCAATATTTATGTAGTATTTATGAAAAAAACTGATGATACACTAGATGAATGGAGGAGAGAAATATGTTCCCTACCTTCAAATAAGGAAGGGAAATGATCTGGACTTCTGAATGCATGGCAATATGGCCAAGTACTTATTTCAGGGTTAAAAAAAATATGACACAGGGTCTTATTTTCAGAGAAACATTGTATGTACTATATACAGTAATATGTTGAACAATGTATGTATGTATGTATGTATGTACGTACGTATATATGTTTCTATGTATGTATGTATGTATGTACATGTTTTTGCATAATCCGACAGAAAAAAACATATGTGTGTGTGTGTGTGTTTTCTATTGGATTATGTAAAAACATGTGATACACACACACACACACACACACACACACACACATATATATATATATACACACACACACACATACATATACTGCTCAAAAAAATAAAGGGAACACTTAAACATCAGAACTCCAAGTAAATCAAACTTCTGTGGAATCAAACTGTCCACTTAGGAAGCAACACTGATTGACAATCAATTTCATTTTGTTGTCAGCACATTCAACTTTGTTCAGAACAAAGCATTCAATGAGAATGTTTCATTCATTCAGATCTAGGATGTGTTATATGAGTGTTCCCTTTATTTTTTGGAGCAGTGCATGTGTGTGTGTGTGTATGTATGTGTATATATATGTGTGTGTATGTGTATGTTTATGTGTATATATAATGTATATATATATACATGCAAACATATATATTGTTCTGTCTGGGTGCCCCCAGACTTAAACACCAACTGGAAAAAGCAGCCAGACACGCTGGTAAAAGCAAAAGCACTTTATAGTTTGAAAAATAAACACAGAGAAAAACCTGTTCTTCTCAACAGGCAGGCTATGAGACTTCACAGCAGAGTCCTGATGGCCAGACAATACAGCAGACTTCTTGCTGGCACACCCACCACTGTAGAGAATAAGACCCACACCTTTCCCCCCCAAGGTTTCAGTATTCAAAGTCACAAACCAGAATTCCAAGACGCCAAAGATCACAGCCAGGTCCCAGGACTCCCAAAGATAATACTCCACAAGCCAGGAAGGGTGGGTCTGCCTTTTCAGCCTTTCCAGAGAGCACCACACCCAAACCCAGCTGTTGCCTCTTTAGTGCTGAAAGTACCTGGCTAATTGTCCCCTTCGTTGTGTTGCTCTTCTCTGCCGGAGATCGGTTATTGCTTGTGCATTTTCATCTAAGGAATCCAGGCTGCTTGCTGGGGAGAGCTCCCTCTCGGGGGACTCTGGCTGTCCTCCCTCTCCCTCAGCCTGAGATTCCTCCTCCCCGTCTGCCTGAACCTCCTGTTCCTCATCCTCCCCCTCTGAGCAGGAAGCCGGCAGAGGATCAGCCGTTCCCTGAGGGGCCTCAGACGGAATCACAACTATATATATATATATATATATATATATATATATATATATATATATATATATATATATAATTATTATTATTATTATTATTAATTATAATTATAGATTTGTATGCTGTCATTCTCCAAAGATTTGGGGCGGCTCACAGGAATATATATATAGGCTGAAATGGTACCTTCCTAGTCTCCCTTAATTTTAAAATTTCAGCTAAAAATATTTGATACATTCAGAATATAGTTGTCGGCTATGAATAAATTAACTGCCTTGAAATGGTCCTGGGTTGGGTCTAGAGGCAAAAAGGATCCTGGAATATTCCAGCCCAAAAAACATTTGACATATATATATGGAAGGGAACTCACTGCTCCCTTTTGTCTCTCAGCCTCACTCCAGGGGCCATCCAGACACCAAATCATATTTTCAAATTTGTAAAGAACTGATAAAGAAATAGAGGGAGACCAAGACAGATCTATTTTGAGCTTTTTAGCTCTCGTCAGCTAGCCATACTCTCATAGCTCAACTGATAAAAATGAGTAGAACCTGTAGCCTAGTGGTTAGAACTTTAACCCAGGTTTGAATCCTACGAGGGTATGGCTAGCTGACAAAACTCAATGGGGAAGCTGACAGGAAGTTGTAAGTCACTCCTGCTCCCACTGTTTTTTTTGTCAACCTTTGGTCATTCAGATATAGAAAGAAATATATCAGAAAAAATGACCCAATGGGGCATGGGTTGCTTAGTTCCCCCCTTCCTAAAAGTCTTGGAATCTATCTGTATCTCATTTCAGTTTTCTGTCTTTCATAGACGTATTATAACAGTTTTAATCCCTATTTCCAGTGTATCTGGAACTAATCGAGCTGCCTTTCAACTTGAAAAAGCATAAAAAAATAGCTACAGGCTGGTCAGTCTAAAGAGAGTGTTATAACCAATTATTTTGAAAATGGAAAATTTTTTGAAGAAAGCGATCAACCGATGATGATTCCACGCAAAAAAAATCCTATGCAAAAGAAATTGATTTAAAAGATAAAAAGCAGTGATAACCAGAAAGAATTTACTGACATCCGCATTTGAGAGGTTAATAAAGCTCTCTAAAAAGGAAGCAGGTTTGTCTTCTCGTCCTGGTCCCACCATGGAAAAACATTTAAACAATAAAAAGAAGAAGCAGTGGTGTGTGTTTTTGTAACGAAGCAAATTTCCTGCCTGCTGTGGCTCTGATAAATTTCAGTCAGGAATGACAAGAGAAGTTGGCGTGGGGGGGAGGTCCAGAGGAGTAAAACGAGACTTCCTGGAAAACCAGACAGCCTAGAATTAATTGAGGACATCTTCATCAGCAAAACAGCTGGTACAGCCTAATCATCAAGGAAAAAAAAGGAGGGGGGGGGAGACCAGAGCCATAAACTGAACAGGAAACAAAAAAATCTGAATCAATCTTTTCACGGCCCAAATGTGCAAAAGAGAAAAGAAACACATCCTCAAAGCCAAGCCTCTCTGAATCCCTGTCAAACACCAAAGGAAGTGCCAGTGGTCTGAGCAATAAAACAGCCTTGCAACACAACTGCTTCTTGTGCCAGCTGTTGGCATCCATTCAGTGGTGGGTGGCTGCTGTTGCAAGCCCTTTGTAGTTTAGCATGAATCATAACAGCAGAAGATGCCTTCCAGTTCCAGCATGAAATTCAAGTCACGGAGTTACTGAGGATTTTTTTTTCTTTTTTGCAATTCATAAGAATCGCTAGCAAGAACAGCAACAGATGCGGCCCTCTTCCCTTCTCACAGATTTCAAAGTCCATTCAGAACAATGGCAAGACTGATCGTTATAATTTGATTGTGACTTATCAAATTATCCTTCTGGAAATAGACTCTATTGAGCCCACTGGGTCAACAAGGATGTCCCAATATACTCCTGATCCTGATTTTCTAAAGCAATATTTCTCAGTCTTTGCGGTTTGAAGATGTGTGAACTTCAATTCCCACAATTCTCCAGAATGGAACACAACAGAAGTACAGTGGCACCTCTACCTACAAACGCCTCTATTTGTGAACTTTTCTAGATAAGAACCGGGTGTTCAAGATTTTTTTGCCTCTTCTCAAGAACCATTTTACACTTACAAACCCAAACCAGAAAAGGCAGGGAGAAGCCTCCATGGGGCCTCTCTAAGAATCTCCTGGGAGGAAAGGGGAACAAAAAAGGTGGGGGAAAGCCTCCATGGGGCCTCTCTAGGAATGTCCTGGGAGGAAAAAGGGGCAGAAAAGGTGGGGAGAAGCCTCCATGGGGCCTCTCTAGGAATCTCCTGGGAGGAAAAGGGGACAAAAAAGGTGGGGAAAAGCCTCCATGGGGCCTCTCTAGGAATGTCCTGGAAGGAAAAAGGGGCAGAAAAGGTGGGGAGAAGCCTCCGTGGGGCCTCTCTAGGAATCTCCTGGGAGGAAAAAGGGGCAGAAAAGGTGGGGAGAAGCCTCCGTGGGGCCTCTCTAGGAATCTTCTGGGATGAAACAGGGCCTCTACTCTTCCTGTGGTTTCCCCAATTGCGCACATTATTTGCTTTTACATTGATTCCTATGGGAAAAATTGTTGCTTCTTACAAACTTTTCTACTTAAGAACCTGGTCACAGAACACATTAAGTTCATAAGTAGAGGTACCACTGTAGTTGTGAACGCCCCATCATTCGACACATTCAAAAGGAAATTGGACAGCCATCTGGCTGGGGTAGTGTAGGGTTTCCTGCTTATGCAGAGGGTTGGACTTGATGACCTACAAGGTCCCTTTCAACTCTAACAATAAGTAAGTAAGTAAGTAAGTAAGTAAGTAAGTAAGTAAGTAAGTAAGTAAGTAAGTAAACAAACAAACAAACAAACAAACAAACAAACAAAAAACAAACAAACAAACAAACAGCTGCCAGGTTGAGAAACCCTGTTTTAGAGAATTACTGGCAGAAGAACACTTTGGTGTAAAGTTGCACTAGTTATGTTGAGAATAAACATTTTCACTGGGACCTTAGCTTCTTTGGTGACAGCTATACTAGCTGTCTTTTTAAAAAATGATTTATAAGAACAATTACACAGAAATTTGTGGTAAGCCAACCCTGGCTAGGGATGCAGCATTCTGTAGCTTAGTTTATGTCAATCCTTTCTTTTGTTCAGTTTGTATAATAATTTGACCTGAAGATGGCAGTTTAAATTTGATAAACTCTGGGCCTGCTTAGGGTTAAAGCCTAGCCATTCCTGCTCCATTGTAGATATCATGTTTGTACAAGATGCTAACTCACCTCTCCCCCAGTTAAGCCTAGCCAGTGGGAAAATACACTACTTCTATGGGACTCAAAAGCAGAAGTCCTGGGAGTTTATTTAGCAGTGATTATCTCTGTAAAAATAACAATTACTATGGGAAAAACATAAGGGGTTGCAGATATAATGAAGTCCCACTGATAGTGGAATCACATTTGCCAGTTGTACAAATTTCTTCTTTTCTGAAACATCTTTGCAATAAAATTTCAGCATTTAAAGACTATGACAGCAAATTTGGAGATTTATGATTTTGATTTATGTCTGTAATTGGGACAATTATGAAAAAAGGGTGATATACTGATATTATTCTATTCCATAAGAAGTGATCTGCAAATTATTATACTGCCGGACATTCACAATACTGAAATTGTCAACAAGACGATATTATGAACTTTTAAAGTGTTTTGCATTTCTTGTGACAATAGAAGCGGTATCAACCTGGACTGAACATTTCAGAAAATCATTCAAAGAACATAATTTTATCTGGTCAAATAGATTAGAGTATCCAGAAGAAACTAATAACGGTCTTATTACAGGTAGCCCTTACTTAATAACTGGTCACTTAATTCATTTGAAGTTACTGTGGTCCCCCCCAAAAGCTACTTATTTATTTATTTATTTATTATTTATTTATTATTTAGATTTGTATGCCGCCCCTCTCCGCGAACTCGGGGCGGCTCACAACAAAAATATAAACAATCGTACAAATCCAAATATATTCAATAAATTTAAGTATTTAAAATAGTTTTAAAAAGAACCCCACTATATTAACAAGCACACACACAAACATACCATACATAAATTGTACGTGGCCGAGGGAGGCATTTCAGTTCCCCCATGCCTGACGACAAAGGTGGGTTTTAAGAACTTTACGGAAGGCAGGGAGAGTAGGGGCAGTTCTAATCTCCGGGGGGAGTTGGTTCCAGAGAGCCGGGGCCGCCACAGAGAAGGCTCTTCCCCTGGGGCCCGCCAACCGACATTGTTTAGTTGACGGGACCCGGAGAAGGCCCACTCTGTGGGACCTAATCGGTCGCTGGGATTCGTGCGGCAGAAGGCGGTCTCGGAGATATTCTGGTCCGATGCCATGAAGGGCTTTAAAGGTCATAACCAACACTTTGAATTGTGACCGGAAATTGATCGGCAGCCAATGCAGACTGCGTAGTGATGGTGAAACATGGGCATACCTAGGTAAGCCCATGACTGCTCTCGCAGCTGCATTCTGCACGATCTGAAGTTTCCGAACACTTTTCAAAGGTAGCCCCATGTAGAGAGCGTTACAGTAGTCGAATCTCGAGGTGATGAGGGTGTGAGTGACTGTGAGCAATGAATCCCGGTCCAGATAGGGCCGCAACTGGTGCACCAGGCGAACCTGGGCAAACGCGCCCCTCGCCACAGCTGAAAGATGGTTCTCTAATGTGAGCTGTGGATTGAGGAGGACGCCCAAGTTGCGGTCCCTCTCTGAGGGGGTCAATAATTCCCCCCCCCAGGGTAATGGACGGACAGATGGAATTGTCCTTGGGAGGCAAAACCCACAGCCACTCCATCTTATCCAGGTTGAGCTTGAGTCTGTTGACACCCATCCAGGTCCCAACAGCCTCCAGGCACCGGCACATCACTTCCACCGCTTCGTTGACTGGGCATGGGGTGGAGATGTAAAGCTGGGTATCATCGGCATATTGATGACACCTCACCCCATGTCCTTGGATGATCTCACCCAGCGGTTTCATGTAGATGTTAAATAGCAAGGGGGAGAGGACCGACCCCTGAGGCACCCCACAAGGGAGAGACCTCGGAGCCGACCTCTGACCCCCCACTAACACCGACTGTGACCGGCCAGAGAGGTAGGAGGAGAACCACTGAAGAACAGTGCCTCCCACCCCCAGCCCCTCCAACCGGTGCAGAAGGATACCATGGTCGATGGTATCGAAAGCTGCTGAGAGATCGAGGAGCACCAGGACAGAGGATAAACCCACGTCCCGGGCCCGCCAGAGATCATCCATCAACGCAACCAAAGCGGTTTCCGTGCTGTAACCGGGCTTGAAACCTGACTGCTGGGGACCTAGATAATCAGCTTCTTCCAAGGACCACTGGAGCTGGAGTGCCACCACCTTCTCGACAACCTTCCCCATAAAGGGAAGGTTGGAGACTGGCCGATAATTGTTAAGTACGGCTGGGTCCAGGGAGGGCTTCTTGAGGAGGGGGCGCACAAGCGCTTCTTTATAGAGTGATGGAAAAACTCCCCTCCCCAAGGAAGCGTTGGTAATCTCCTGGGCCCAGCTCCGTGTCACCTCCCTGCTGGCCGAGACCAACCAGGAGGGACACGGATCCAGTAGACAGGTGGCGGAACTCACAGCTCCAATGGCCTTGTCCACTTCATCAGGTGTCACCAGATCAAACTCTTCCCAGACAGGTGGACAAGTACGTGCCCCAGTCACCTCGACTGACTCGTTGTCAGTCGACTCTGTTTTACAATTGGAGTCGAGGTCGGCCCAGATCTGAGTGACTTTATCAGCGAAAAACGTGTTAAACTCCTCGGCACTACTCTGCAAGGGCTCCCCAACTCCCCCCTGGTTAAGAAGGGAGCGGGTCACCCTAAACTGAGCGGCCGGGCGGGATTCCGCTGATGCAATCAAGGCGGCATGGCACGCGCATCTTGCCGCCTTGAGCGCCACTTTGTAAGTCTTAATAAAAGCTCTTACAAGTGTTCGATCAGATTCAGACCTACTCTTCCTCCATCGCTTCTCTAGACGTCTCTTTTGGCATTTCAACTCCCGGAGCTCCTCGTTGAACCATGGGGCTCTATGGGGTCTAGCACCACGGAGAGGTCGCAAAGGCGCAATCCGGTCAAGAGCCTCCACAGCAGCCGTATTCCAGGCCTCCGCAAGAGACTCCGCCGAACTGTGGATGAGTGCCTCTGGAATAACCCCAAGCGCCGTCTGAAAGCCCTCTGGGTCCATCAGGCGTCTGGGGCGGAACATCTTCATTGGTTCCGCCTCCCTGCAGGGAAGGATTGGAGCCAGGAAGTCAAGCCGTAGTAGGAAATGGTCTGACCATGACAAAGGCAATGCTTCTAAGCCCCTTAGTCTCAGACCATTACTCAATTGCTGGGAAAGGAATACCATGTCAGGTGCGTGCCCTCCCTCGTGAGTCGGACCCAGTACTACTTGAGTCAGGTCCATGGCTGTCATGGTGGCCATGAACTCCTGTGCCAACCCAGAGGTTTCGCTGAGTGACGGCAGGTTGAAGTCCCCCAGGACAATGAGTCCGGGGAACTCCACCGCCAACCCGGCTACCTCCTCGAGTAGCACAGGCAGGGCTTTTGACACGCAGCTGGGAGGCAGGTACGTGAGAAATAAGCCCACCTGAACCCCTAAGTCCAACTTCAGCAAGAGAGACTCGCAACCCGCAATTTCCGGAGCAATGAGCCTACGCAGGCAAAGGCTCTCCCTGGCTATAATAGCCACTCCTCCCCCCCTTCCCTGGGGTCGAGGTTGATGCCATATCTGAAACCCGGCTGGGCAAATTTCAGAGAGAGGAACACCTCCCTCCGGGCCCAGCCAGGTTTCAGTAATACAAGCCAGGTCGGCTTCCTCATCCGGGATCAGGTCCCGGATGAGGAGAGCTTTATTTACCACCGACGTGGCGTTAAGCAGCAGCAACCTGAGTCCAGGGCCAGAGTTACACTCATCACCAGTACCCAAGGTTGGGCTCACAGAGCCAGAACAAGGGACCGTTATTAAGCAATGGTCCCTCGTTCCCCTGGAATGGCTAGCTCTGTGGCCCCCGCCATATCTGCCTCTCCCCAGCAACACAGGGATATTCCGACCCTCCGCCACCCCAGAGATCGGTGCCCCTTCCCCTCCCGCCTCTCCGGCATCAGGTGGCCCAAATATCTCATTCATACTATTCATACTATTCCCATTCACCCCTCCCCTGACATAACCCCACCCACTCCAGCCATCGCATTCATACCAATCATTCCTCCCATACATGTCATTACACCCACTCCAATTGTACATCAGTTAAACCCCCCCAATTAATTAAAAATAGATTAAATATTGCTAATATGTAAGATATAAATACAAATCTAAGTAAGTTAATAAGATAAAAGTTAATAAGTTAATAAAATAGTATAAAAATAAAATATAAAATATAAAATCAGATCTTAATTGATATCAATCCTCGGTCAATCAACCAATCCAGGTCCGAAATCCTCTATAGATTATGACCCATTCTAAACTTACAGCCAGTATCATCATGCTAGTTTGCCATTATGACTGATCACATGGATGCTGCAGGGCTCCTTCCACATCTATCTTCCCTCTGTCCCTCCCTTCACTGGGTTTCTACAGACCCTTCACTCTGTGACCAGGTTCATGCAGGCCTTTCTCCCTCATACAGGTCCCTCCTTCATCTGGCTAGACAGGCTCCATTGCAATCATAGAACTACCCCAGAACTACGTCTTTCTTTCTTTCTTTCTTTCTTTCTTTCTTTCTTTCTTTCTTTCTTCCTTCCTTCCTTCCTTCCTTTCTTTTCTACCTTCCTTTCTTCCATCCCTCCCTCCCTTTTTCTTTCTTTCTTTCTTTCCTACCTTCCTTTCCTCCATCCATCCATCCCTCCTTTCTTTCATTCTTTTTTTCTTTCTTCCTTCCTTCCTTTCTTTCCTTCCTCCTTCCTTCCTTCCTTCCTTCTGAAGTTAGCACACATCCTTCTCCTAGGAAAATGAGATATTTTAGGAAATATTAAAAGGGCAGAATATTTCCACTAAAAGGGAGGCAGAAACTCAGCTTTCCAATCTTTGTCAATGGGCCATTAGGGCCTGTCCCTGTCTATTCTACATAACAAAGATCTATCTCCTTCAGGCAGAGCCATAGTAAGAATTATCCAAAGCCCTTTCATTACATCACCACCCAACAAGTCCCAACCAAGCCTGGGACACAAATCTTGGTCCTGAGGAAGGTTTGTAGAACATTTCAGCAAATCAAGTTTTCTATAAGCTACTACAGTACTACGGTGTCATATATGGGTTAATATCAGCCACACTGAATCGTACCTGCATAGGAAAAAGAGCCCATTTAGTTCAATGCAATGGTATCACCAATACCAAACTAAAAGTTATTCCACACATTCATTCATTCATTCATTCATTCATTCATTCATTCATTTATTTATTGGATTTGTATGCCGCCCCTGTCCATGGACTCAGTGCGGCTAACAACAGTGATAAAAACAGCATGTAACAATCCAATACTAAAACAACTAAAAAACCCTTATTTATAAAATCAAACATACATACAAACAAACATACCATGCATAAATTGTAGAGGCCTAGGGGGAAAGAATATCTCAGTTCCCCCATGCCTGACGGCAGAGGTGGGTTTTAAGGAGCTTACGAAAGGCGAGGAGGGTGGGGGCAATTCTAATCTCTGGGGGGAGTTGGTTCCAGAGGGCCGGGGCCGCCACAGAGAAGGCTCTTCCCCTGGGTCCCGCCAAACAACATTATTTAGTCCATGGGACCCGGAGAAGGCCCACTCTGTGGGACCTAACTTGTCACTGGGATTCGTGCGGCAGTAGGCGATCCCGGAGATAATCTGGTCCAGTGCCATGAAGGGCTTTATAGGTCATAACCAACACTTTGAATTGTGACCGAAAACTGATCGGCAACCAATGCAGACTGAGGAGTGTTGGTGTGACATGGGCATATTTGGGGAAGCCCATGATTGCTCTCGCATCTCACATCCACTCACCTCCCTCTACTATATTATTAGAAAAACTGGAATTTTTTAAAAAATGTTTTGAGACCTTAATGAAACATAATTCTTTGAATATAGAATCACCAATTTCCTAAATTTATTACCTACACTTTGCTACTATTTTGTAAATTATGTTATATTTTTTCTATGTTATGGATTTTAAGCACTTTTGTAATTACCGCCCAATAATAGAAATCCAAATCTACTGTGGGAGGTACTTGCCATACTCAGTTTAAATGCAGGTAAACTCAGATTATGCTGATTATTATAAAATATCCATAAGAAAAAAGCAATTATGGTACATTATGTGACTTGATTCCAGGAAAGAATTCTTAGTAAATCCAAGAGTTATGACCAGTGTTCCCTCTAATTTTTTTTTTTGGGGGGGGGGGGGCGGAAAACTATAGTGTCTGGGCGGCAGTCCCTTCGGGACTGGGCGGCACAGAAATCATGAATAAATATATAAATAAATAAATATATAAAGAAACAAACAAACAAACAAACAAATAAAAAACCCACCCTGTTTTGCCTCTGAGAATTTCAAAATAAAATACTGTACTGTGTGTCTATAACAGTGAGCTCATAATAGGGCAACTCTATCAATATCAAAATGCCACTTCAATAGTTGAGCTAGTTTCAAAGTAGATTTTGATTTTCTTTCTCTCTTCCTTACTCCCATTCTTTTTCTTTCTCTTTTCCTTCCTCTCTTTTTTCTATCTGTTTCTCTCTCTTCCTCTCTTCCTCTCTCTCTCCTTCCCTCTCACTCTTTCGCTCTCGGCTTCTGGGCAGGTTTGGAAAACTCTGAGTTGATGATGATTTTTAAGTGAGCGATTGCTCACTGCTCAGCTTAGAGGGAACTATGGTTATGACCCTTCCTTTGCAAATCTTTAATATGGATTTTTGTCTCATGAACAAAACAATGGCTTTTGTCATCAAGGTTTTCAAAAGTTGAGACCCAAACATTTAAAACAATTTCTTTAATAGTATTGATGTCTTTTGGCACATTAAAAAAACCACAACAATATTTTATAGCTATAGATTTCTGAGCATTACTATTGTTTGACAATTTGGTTGCCCTTCCCCCAAAGATAAAAACAGTGTCTTAAAATGGGTCCAACTGGCTTGAGTTGAAATGTGGAGCTTCCACTAAAGACCGTTTCTATGGTATGGATTTAGATGATAGTCTTGCTTTGGTTTTAGCTGATACTTCCTAACGGTCAGTGGAGGGTGATAAATTGCATATCTGATCAACTAATCTCTGATGAACTTATGAAATCATGATAATCTGGTTGGGAAAATGGAGAGTTTACATTAGTCACTCACAGAAAGAGAGTTGTATGACATGCAGATGCCTTTCTAACCAAATTCTCTGGTGACTGAAAAATGAAATTATTTGATATACAACTTGTCTAACAGGTGTTTAATCTCATATGTTGTCTTTGATTTTGGTAGCCTTGGTTAAATCATATCTTTTTGGGCACTGCATTTCATTTCAAAATTATACAACAAAAGATAATAATAATAATAATAATAATAATAATAATAATAATAATAATAATAATAATAATAATAATAATAATAATAAACAGTAACAACAACAAAGTTGGAAGGGACCTTGAAGGTCTTCTAGTGCAATCCCAAACTTGGGCAGGAGACCCTGCACCACTTCAGACAAATGGTTATCCAACATCTTCTTAAAAAATTCCAGTACAGTGTTCCCTCAATTTTCGCAGGGGATACGTTCCGAGACTGCCCGCGAAAGTTGAATTTCCGCAAAGTAGAGATGCGGAAGTAAATACACTATTTTTTGGCTATGAACAGTATCACAAGCCTTCCCTTAACACTTTAAACCCTTAAATTACAATTTCCCATTCTCTTAGCAACCATTTAGATTATTACTCACCACGTTTGTTTATTAAAGTTTATTTTAAAAAATATTTCTTAAGGACGGATGAAAGTTTGGCGATGACATATGATGTCATTGGACGGGAAAAAACGTGGTATAGGGGAAAACCCGCAAAGTATTTTTTAATTAATATTTTTGAAAAACCATGGTATACACTTTTCGCAAAGTTCGAACCCGCGAAAATTGAGGGAACACTGCATTGGAGCATTCACAGTTTCTGGAGGCAAGCCATTCCACTGATCAATTGTTCTGTCAGGAAATTTCTCCTTAGTTCTAAGTTTCTTCTCTCCTTGTTTGGTTTCCACTCATTGCTTCTTGTTCTACCTCAGGTGCTTTGGAGAATAGGTTGACTCTCTCTTTTTTGTGGCAAATCCTGAGATATTGGAACACTGCTATCATGTCTCTCCTGGTCCTTCTTTTAATTAAACTGGACATATCTAGTTCCTGCAACCGTTCTTCATATGTTTTAGCCTCCAGTCCCCTAATCATTTTTGTTGCTCTTCTCTGCACTCTAGAGTCTAGAGCAGTGGTTCCCAATCTGTTTTTTGGCCATGTCCCACCTAAGCCTCTCTAAAATCCAGAGGCCTCCCCGCCCCATGATATATAATTCTTATTATTCCAAAAAGTGAACTACTCACGCAGATGAAGCCTAACGGGCCATTAACTAGGGTTCCAATTTCCCCCATTAAAAATGAAATTATCCCCCTTGGGAACAATTGGGAACCAGGAGTCTAGAGTCTCAATGTCATTTTTATGATGCCCATTGATGAATCAATGATGCTCATTGATGAATCAATGATGCTCATTGATGAATCACTTGCTAATAACAAATAAGTAGAGCACTAGTTAGATAGGATGTGCAGCAAAAGGAGAAAAACGTAGCTTTTGTCACATACCATCTTCTCCTAACTTAGTGTGGACTTTCTCATGAGATGGAAGACTACGGGAAGCTTTGCATAAACACTCAGCATTTTTTCAGACTGTGGTTTGAAAGAGCCTGACTCATAAACTTTTTTTTATTTTAAAAAAGTGAACATTATCTCTTTACCCTAGTAAATTCTTTCAGACATAAAAAGGACATTTTAGTGGGAGTTCATTTGATGTTTTAAAATCCCAGATTCTGAACAAAACCAGAAAGCTGTATTCTTGCCTACTGCCCTCCCTCCCAAAACCAACTTATTTTGGATGCTGTTTCTTTGATGGAACCCCTACTCAATGCTTACTTTATAAACCAGATCAGCAAATTTGTTCCTGGTATCATATGGCAGATTTCTGAAGCTTCAGATGTGTACCGGCCTTTACTTCTTGCCTTAAAGGTGGGGTGGGGAGGGACGGAGTGACCAGAGCCGAAACAGGAGGATCCAATTGTCTGATAAATAGAAACATCTGTTGAAGTCATGAACAGTTGATTAGTGGAGTTCATTTCCAGGGTAGGGCTTTAAGGGAATGCTCTTGTTTCTCCTCACTGCACATGTCAGCAATTCCCAAATTGTGGGGTAGGAAATCCTAGTTGGCTCAGGGGAGCCTTGTAGCTGAATCGCCAGGTCATATAAGTGGTATAGGGTCAATGGAGAAGCTTCAAGGATGATAATGATATACTGAATGTTGGGCCTTTTTGGACATGTTTAGAATTCAATCATTTGTCGTGAAGTTGAGACAGTCTCCCTCTTTCAAAATAGCTTCCTGAATTGTGCCATTTCCTACAGTAAGCAACATAACGCTAGTTTATTTATTTTATTTATTTATTTGTCCAATACACAAATACATAGGAAGAAAAATAGACATGTAGTAATATATATTAGGGTAAAAGTGAACTTAGAGGAGAGGATACAGTATATGAAAGAAAGAAAATATATATGATAAATGAAAGAAAGGAAAGACAATTGGACAGGAAACGAAAGGCACATCAGTGCACTTATGTACGCCCCTTACTGGCCTCTTAGGAACCCGGAGAGGTCAATCGTGGAGAGTCTAAGGGAGAAATGTTGGGGGTTAGCGGTTGACACAATTGAGTCCGGTAATGAGTTCCACGCTTCAATAACTCGATTGTTGAAATCATATTTTTTACGGTCAAGTTTGGAGCGGTTCGTATTAAGTTTGAATCTGTTGCGTGCTCTTGTGTTGTTGCGGTTGAAGCTGAAGTAGTCATTGACCGGTAGGACGTTGCAGCATATGATCTTGTGGGCAATACTCAAATCGTGTTTTAGGCGCCGTAGTTCTAGGCTTTCTAGGCCTAGGATTGTTAGTCTATTTTCGTAGGATATTCTGTTTCGAGTGGAGGAGTGAAGGGCTCTTCTGATGAAATATCTTTGGACATTTTCAAGGGTGTTGATGTCTGTGATGTGGTATGGGTTCCAGACAGATGAGCAGTAGTCTAGGATGGGTCTGGCAAAAGTTTTGCAGGCTCTTGTGAGTAGTGTGAGATTGCCTGAGCAGAAGCTGCGTAGGAGGTAGTTATACTGCCTCTTTTTGTTTTAAATGTACAGTATCTTGTTTGAATCTATAATATGGTTGCTTTACCTCTCTGAGCCTGGTGGCGCAGTGGTTAGAGTGCAGCACTGCAGGCTACTTCAGCTAACTGCTAGCTGTAGTTCAGCAGTTCAAATCTCACCACCGGCTCAAGGTTTGCTCAGCCTTCTATCCTTTTGAGGGGTTGAATATTGCGTTTCTTTTTTAAAAATAATACTAAAATGAAACAGCCACACAGACATACTATTAATAGCATTTTCTTTTACATTTCACATCCCTATTTTTAAAGTTCATTTTAGTTGAATCACATCCTTCTGAAACACTGAGATTCTTAGTCTGACATCTAAACTCTGGTGAAATCAATTGATCATGCTCACAGATGAGTTGCTCAACAATGCCTTAGCAGTCAATTGTTTAATCAGAATGTCATCATTTTTACTTACATTCTTGTTTTGTAAGGTTGTGCATGTTTTCGAAGCATTTTGAAAATTTCCAGCTTACTTTTTATCAGACCTACCCCAGTAAAATATATGCCTATTTATATGTTATAATTTTGGATAATTCAGAGGGGATTTGAAAATGACATGTAAGTAAAATAATTAAATCAGAGCCCTGGATCAAAGATTTGGAGAAAATGGGTGAAAAACTGGGTGAAAATGCTCAGAACTATAAAGATTTAAAATGTTATGGACTTCTTTTGACTTCCTGGATTTTCTAAAACTCCAGTTCTTACTAACAGCTACTAAACAGCATGGGCGTATTTCATAATAATGCATAGCATGTTTGCGGCTTTTTATAGGTCTTAACAAATTTAGTAAAGTTTGTGATTCAGTCCAATTCCTGTTTTTGGTTGATTGGTTATTGCACGCACATAAACAACAAACACAACCAAGTTGTGGAATAACTCAGTGCATGTAGAAAGATCTAGATCTTTGGTATCTCTATGGAGGGCTAGGAAATTATGACTTCCGCCTTTCTTTCCACTGAGCAATTGCCATCTTAATTTTTCGCCTTCTCCTTTAACCCTTTTTAACCCCCAAATCCATTACTGTTAACCTATTACCCTTTCGCAGTATATTGTGGCGCTCAATTCCAAAGTCTCTATCTGAATGATGATCAATGCCAGGACTGCTGATGGTAAAATGTGATTTCAGTTTTGTAGTTCTCTTATTCTGAAAAACGAGACAAATATATTAACTGTGCTTTACCAGCTCTATTATATTATGTTCAATAGGAGACTGGTTTAGAGACTATATGGTTGCTAGTTCTATATTTTACTTATTACAGGACTTTTTTTAAAAAAATATTGTTACCGCCTTCTGCCGCACGAATCCCAGCGACTGGTTAGGTCCCACAGAGTGGGCCTTCTCCGGGTCCCGTCAACAAAACAATGTCGCTTGGCGGGGCCCAGGGGAAAAGCCTTCTCTGTGGCGGCCCCGGCCCTCTGGAATCAACTTCCCCCAGAGATTAGAATTGCCCCACCCTCCTTGCCTTTCGTAAGCTCCTTAAAACCCACCTCTGCTGTCAGGCATGGGGGAATTGAGACATTCTTTCCCCCTAGGCCTTTACAATTTATGCATGGTATGTTTGTTTGTATGGATGTTTAGTTTTATAATAAGGGTTTTTTAGTTGTTTTTAGTATTGGATTTACATGATGTTTTTTATTACTGTTAGCTGCCCCGAGTCTACAGAGAGGGGCGGCATACAAATCCAATAAGTAAGTAAGTAAGTAAGTAAGTAAGTAAGTAAGTAAGTAAGTAAGTAAGTAAGTAAGTAAGTAAGTAAGTAAGTAAGTAAGTAAGTAAGTAAATAAATAAATTTGCGAATGATCACTAACCGAAGCAGTGATCAAATGAAAAGTGGCTGTAGCAGTAAAAGATTCTTCTCTCTTTTGCCATCTAGCAGTTGTCCAGAATTTTGCAGTCCTGATCTTTCAATTTTTTTAAAAAACAATGTTTGTAATCTATTTTTGAGTCATATGAAGTATGGCCACCAAACCTCAAAAAGCTGTTCACATCCTTTGCATTGCAGCTTCAGTCATATGATAATGAGCACATTAGTCCTACTGATTGCTCTTATTGACCCAAACATATTGCACATGGTAAAAAGATCTGTTTTGATTGCTAGTTGTTTACTAATGCATTTTAAAGAGTTGGTTTTAACCTTTAAAGCCCTAAATGGATTATGGGCTAGATTATTTAAGGGCTGCCTCACTAGATAGGACCCTTTGAGAGGTTAAGATAAGGCAGGGAACCATTATTAAAAATGGTGTCACTTTCTGAAATCTACTTTTTGGGCAAATTATTATTTAAATTTATTGGCTGTCTGACATGGGAAAGGAGCTTCTATATTGGTCCCAATATATATGAACTGCATTCCAGTGAAATTACACTCACCACCCACCATTCTTTCTTATACATGTATGTATGTAGTTATTTAATAAATATCCAATATACCAGAGCCCAGAGGTAGGCAAAGTTGGCTCTTCTGTGACATGTTGTGCCCATGTTACACCAACACTCCGCAGTCTGCATTGGTTGCTAATCAATTTCCGGTCACAATTCAAAGTGTTGGTTATGACCTATAAAGCCCTTCATGGCATCGGACCAGAATATCTCCGAGACCGCCTTCTGCTGCACAAATCCCAGCCACCAATTAGGTCCCACAGAGTGGGCCTTGTCCGGGTCCCGTCAACTAAACAATGTCGTTTGGTGGGCCCCAGGGGAAGAAGCCTTCTCTGTGGCGGCCCCGACTCTCTGGAACCAGCTCCCCCCAGAGATTAGAACTGCCCCCACCCTCCTTGCCTTTCGTAAACTCCTCAAAACCCACCTTTGTCGTCAGGCATGGGGGAACTGAGATATCTCCCCCGGGCCTATACAATTTATGTATGGTATGTTTGTACGTATGTTTGCTTAATAATGGGGTTTTAAAAATATTTTAAATTGTAAATTATTAGATTTGTTATGAACTGTTTTATTGTGTTGTGAGCCGCCCCAGTCTATGGAGAGGGGCGGCATACAAATCAAATCAAATCAATCAATCAATCAATCAATCAATCAATCAATCAATCAATATGAATGAATGAATGAATGAATGAATGAATGTTGACTTCAATTCCCAGAATTCCTGAGCCAATCGTGCTAACTCAGGAATTCTGGGAGTTTAAGTCCATTTGTCATAGAAGAGTCAACTTTGCCTACCCCTGCAATATACCTTCCTCCTTTTTTCTCTACAACTACAATACTACTCTCTCAGGTGAGTTTGGCTAAAAACAAGTGACTGGCCTAAAGTCACTCAAGTATCTTTCATGGTTAAGGCAGGACTTGAACTCAGTCTGCTGCTTTCTAACCTGGTGCCTTAGCCAGTAGACGAAATGAGTTCTTTCTTTGGACTTTGGGAAATAAATTAAAAGCTGTTCTCAGTGATTTGTGGTATTTATATATATTTGTAAATGCTTTTTTTATTGTTGTAAATAATCATACTGGTTATGGTTATTCAGAATGCTCCAATTTGGGCAGGAGGTCACAATTGCTAAAGATTGGTCGGGCCAAACTAGAAACCCTCACTTTTCTTAGTAGATTTTTGTGTGCTGATAAATTGAAGGCAGAATAATCTAGCAGTTGATATCGACTCTCTCTGTATAACCTGCCTAAAATGGAACAAAGTTTGAGGTGGACTTTATATATTTCCAACAGTAGACAACCAACCAATGTCATTCCTTTCCACAATCTCTGTTATTGGCCCTTATTTTGTTAATCACTTTATTTTTTTTCCAACTTCCTCCCACTTTAATTTAGTTGCTAAGTTGTGATGTTTTAACTTCAGGCGAATATAAAAAAGCCCTAGTAGGTGGTTAAAAACAAGAGAAAGACTAGAAGATTAAATAGCAGTCTGTAAAGATTCTCAGTCATCCAGGTCATGGTTGTCCCAAAGGTGTTTTCCAGGAAACAACTGGGCTTTCTTGTTTTTTCTTTGAAGATGTTTTGCTTCTTATCCAAGAAGCTTCTTCAGCTCTGACAGGATAGTGGGGGATGGAAGGGATTTTATTCCTTGCAGATGGCTGGTCATTTGCATCCTTTTAGACTTAGAGCAGGGTTTCCCAACCTTGGCAACTTGAAGATATCTGGACTTCAACTCCCAGAATTCCCCAGCCAGCTTGAAATTTTATTTTTTGAAGCAGGGGGTGACTAAATTTCTCTTTGTTTTACTGTAATATAGAAAGGCAGATTTCTGAAAGTTACTCTTGTATTACACCTATGAAGGAAACTGCTAAAAAGGTTAGTGCTCATCATGCTGAAACATACTTTCTTTATCATCAGTGGCCACCTGGATTTTTCTGGGTCAAAGGGGATGAAGAAAATATGAGAAAAAAAGAGTGTTAGGCTATCTTTAGAAATGAAATGAGCACTCCTGACTATCACGGGGGCTAACCATTTGTATTAGATAGCTTCAAGGCATTCTATAGCCATTCTAAAGGTAAAGTGTAAATAACTATTTCCTGTTACTAGATTTTAGCCCATGACCTCATGGAGTAATTAAAAAAAGGTTCAGGGTGGTTGTTTTGAAACAATCGTTCATGCTTCAAAAGAAACATTCCAATAAATTGCCTGGACCTTCTTTTATTTTAAAAAAATGTTTTAAAGAACATGCATATTTAAAATAAGAAACCATAGTAAAAGGAAGAGGTCAAAGGACAGTGTGCAATAGAGTTTGTAAAACACAACGTACTACCATAAATAGGCACAAATGCATGCCTTATCATCATGTTATGCAACCCAGGTACTGCTAAGAAACCCTTCGATCTGATTGTGCCATATTAAACGCACACCTAGAATACTCCAGGCAATACTTTCTCAACCCCTATACTGATTGCATTCAAAAGAAAATCACATTTAGATTTACACTGAAGATTATTAATGTGTGAGGGTTCCTTACTGGGTATTTATTAAACTTTTTCCTGGCTTTGTTGTTTGACACATTTACTGACCTGGGATCATGGGACACATATAAATTTACTCTGGTCGGATAAAGCAATTTTAAAACCTTTTCTACAATTTTCTACCAGTACTGCTTACCTGACTGTACCCGTAGGAGTCCATCACGGGTTATATCCCACTTTTGGCCCAAATGGTAGCAATGCCTGGCCTACCTTCTTCTCCTCTTTTAAGGAGGAGTGACTTCACCTGACTTGGAAGCTAGGCAAGTTTGTATCTGATTAATGTTTATTAAACTGATTAATGTTAATAATATGAGCCGGGGTGGCGCAGCAGGTAGAGTGCTGTACTGCAGGCCACTGAAGCTGACTGTAGATCTGATGGTCAGCGGTTCAAATCTCATCACCGGATCAAGGTTGACTCAGCCTTCCATCCTTCCAAGATGGGTAAAATGAGGACCTGGATTGTGGGGGCAATAGCCTAGCTCTGTTAAAAAAGTGCTCTTGCTAACATGCTGTAAGCCGCCCTGAGTCTAAGGAGAAGGGCGGAATAAAAATCAAACAAACAAACAAACAAATAAACAAACAAACAAACAAACAAACAAACAAATAGTTTATTATTCTGGTTGGTCACACTGTTAGCCAGATGTTTAGATTAGATATGACATTTTATCCACCTACTTTCCAGAGACTTATGATAGGCAGATGTTGTTTGATGCCATTAAGGATATCATTGTTCCAATAAAACTGCCTCTTGCAATTGGCAGATTTTGTCAAAGCCAGGGGTAACAAAGTCCAGGCCCAGAGGTTGGATCCGGCCTGTTGGGTGCTTAGATCTTGGCCACAGGACTGTTTGGAAACAGCGAAGGACTGGCCTATGATGCTTCTGCCAGGAAAAATGGAGCTCCATTTTCGCTGGCAGAGGGTTGAAGGAGGCAATTTCAGCTGAAAACAGAGCTTGAGAGCTTGTCTTCGCTGACAGAGCACTCAAAACACCACAGGCGCTGCCAACACGAGTGACATTGAGCTGGCCAGGCTCAACCTGCCCCCCCAAGGTCAAACACAACCCTGGTGCGGCCCTCAATGAAATCAAGTTTGACACCAATGGTGAAAATGTGTTGTATTAAAAAAAGGGGGGGGGGAAACCTATTGGTACGCTTGTGGAAGATCAATTGAGTTTTCCTTATGCATGCAACTTGGAGGATTCCACCCCAAAATATTCATGAAATTCACCCTGAATAGATTTTAAAGGCAAGTTCAGAAATTCATTAAGATAAAAAAAAAATCTAAGAAAGAACCCGCTTTTAACAGCTTTTCAGTCACGGAAGAAAGATAATATACTGCATCAAGCGATGTTCCAAAATTGCAATGTACTTTTTGGGGAGTGTGGATGAGACAAAAGACTCAGGAAGAAGTTGATGGAAATTCTGCCATTCTTCTCCTCTTTTAAGGAAATCCTGGTTGAGAATAAATAAAGCAGAACCGGGCTCGAGTGTCCCAAATATGGTTTTCAAAAGGCAACTGGCTTTCCTGTGTTTTTCCTTTTAGTTTCCTGGAAGAGGTTTCGCTTTTCATCCAAAAAACTTAAGTTCTTTCTGCTAAGGAAGACGAATCCTTACAGTCCCTGTGATTCAGACAAATGCAGAAGTTTTTTGCATGAGAAGCAAAACATCTTCAAGGAAAAAAATTAGGAAAGTCAAATTGCCTTTTGAAAAGCACTTTGGGATAATCACGACCTGGATGATTGAAAATCTGCATAGACAGTGCTAGGGTGTTTTCTGTCTTATCATCCAGTGAAGGGCTGCAAAAAATTTTTACTATCACACTGTGGGCGTGGCTTATTTTGTGGGTATGGCTTGCTGGCCATGCAACCAGGTGGGAGTGGCTTGATGATCATGTGACCGGGGTGGCTTAAAGGTCATGTGACTGGCTTAAAGGTGGCCAACTTGACATCACTCATGTCAAGGGTTTGGTTTAGGGTGCCTGGCCTCTCTTCGCCTCAAAGAGATACAATTGCACAGGTGCAGGAAGCAAAATTGCATTCAATCCCGCATTTGCGCACCAGATCCGTGGACCTGTGCGCAATTAGCCATACCAGCAGGAGCCCACTACTGCCTGATTCCCTTTTCTTTGTGGCAACACCTGAGATATTACAACACTGCTGTCGCTGCTATCATCTTCATCTATTTTTTCCTGGTTCTATATTGTAACTCTATACTAACATCTAAAACTATATGGAAAGCCTACGTCAATAGTGTAGATTAATGCTGAGGGATAGAACAAAATTATCTGTATTTCTTTACTCATATGTAGACCTTGCACAATTTAAAATATCTGAAGAAAGATTACTAGTTTATCTAGTCCAGTGTACGATGTATATTTAAACCAGAACATTGTAAGTTCAGTCCTGGTATCTACTCTTTTTTAAAAAGATGAAAAAGAAATATCTGAAACCCTGCAGTCTGTTAGAGAAGTTGGTAAATTATGAGATAAATCAAATGATAAAAAAGAATTCATGTTAAGTAATTAAGTTCACAAATGCAAAACCATCAAGTTATTTTGTTTTTACTTTACATAAAGTATCTTGGCATAGAATTATATTTTGATCAAATAAACCCTATCTGAAATTTATGTTTGTTTGAGTGTAGTGTGTGTTATTGACTATATATTAAATTGATTGTACGACTTACTTTGATCTAAATGTTTGGTTGAAACACCTGGCAATAACTTGTAAACAAATATATACACACCCTAAACATTTATACTTGACTTGCTGACCAAACACTTTCCTTCTTGCACTTTATGCAAGAGATCCAGGAAAAAGAAAACAAAAACACCTACCAACATCCCTAAATGGAACCAGGGTGAGCCCTGTTATTATCTATTTTCCCACATATATGTTTAAACTTCTCAAGAGCTTAGCTAGTTTAAATCAGTTAAAAGCTAGATTAAAGAATTGACAGTTTGAATTGGCCCTTCCTGTTTAAAGTTTTAGAAGATAATAATTTTGGAAAGAATTTTATTAAATGAGTCAGTTTGACTTACACTTCATAGAAAGTATAAATACAATAATTGTCAATGGAAATCTAACAAAACCCCACGAGTTACAAAAAGAGATGCCTATTGTCTCCTGTTTATTTTAGTTATTGAAATATTGAATACAGATAGTGTATGCCGCCCCGAGTCTACGGAGTATGTATGTATGTATGTATGTATGTATGTATGTATGTATGTATGTATGAATAAATAAGTAAATGATATGTATCATTATTCATCACTTGTTAGAAATCAAGTACTTTTTAAATCAGTTGACCCAATTAAAACAAGGACTTTATATAGAATACTCAAATTGAGGAGAGAAAATCCTATCATTTTATCCCCTATGGGTAAACGCAGAATGCAAAATACCTTTAAGAAGTTTTCAATCAACTACCTGTAATCTTGAACATAGATCCTGAGATCTATGCCACTGTATCCTTGTATAAACTGAAGGCATAGAGGATATGTACAGTATAACCAAAAGCTGCTCTTTATTATCACCAATATTTTATGTGATCATAACTTTATGAAAACCAAACCAAACCAAATTAATATTTCTTGAGTATTAAAACAATGAATGAGTGAGTGAGTGAATGAATGAGTGAAGTAAGACAAAGAAAGAAAAAGAAAGGAAAAAAACATTGAAAAACCCAAGGCTTACAAGGAAGCTAGTGTTTGAACTGCTGCTTAACTAAAAATATACTGTTAATAATTTATATTCCGCTTTTTCGCGCTAAACTGATTATGGTGAACTCTGCAAACAGGAAAATGATATAAACAAACAATAGGATGCAGGAGGCCTGAGGTTCAAACCCTAGCATTTCCAGTTTGAGAAGGGGAAGTCCCTTACAAAACAGTAAGACACTGCTGGTCAGTGTAAACAGTACGAAATGAGATGGCCCAATGCTCTCATACTGCATAAAGCAACTTCCTGTGTTCACCGGAGTCAGGAGGTTCACAGTACTATTAGGATTTCCTTTGGTTGCACATTACAATGCATTCCCTGAATTGGCAGAGCTTTACTTCCGTCTCTCTTTTTGGCTTCACACTCTTCTTCCTTCCCGATTGTCAAAAATCCTATTGCTCTGACAGCTGCTGCCACAGTATGAAATATCAACTTGAACACTCTTTCTTTCCTTCTTTCTCTCTTTCCTTCCTTCTTTCTTTCTCTTTCCTTCCTTCCTTCTTTCTCTTTCTTTCTCTCTCTTTCCTTCCTTATTTCTTTCTCTTTCCCTTTCTTTCTTTCTTTCCTTCCTTCTTTCTTTCTCTCTTTCTCTCTCTTTCTTTCCTTCCTTCCTTCTTTCTTTCTCTCTTTCTCTTTCTTTCTTTATTTCTCTCTCTCTCTTTCCTTCCTTCCTTCTTTCTCCCTTTCTTTCTCTCTTTCTCTTTCTTTCTTTCTTTCTTTCTTTCTTCCTTTTTCTTTTCTTTCCCTCCCTCCCTCCCTCAATGTTTTGATGCCAGAAAGGAGTTTCACAAAAATATTTATTTGTAGTTCATCAAGCCTAACCTCAAACAGTAAAAAAAGAAAAAAAGCAACCACAGAGCATTAGCTGATGATATCATTTTTTATTACAAAGGAATGATGCGTTACTTTCTCATTAATTGCAATATGCTCAACAACGTTCATAACAAACCACAATGACACCAAGATGATGATACCCACTCAATGACATAATCATGTAAATGCCATGGATAAAAGCTTGCATCACAGTGACAATGTGTAATAGTATGTGGAAAAGACTTTGGAAGATAGGGTGAAGAGATACTGCCTAGAATGGTCAGATAAGAAATAGCATAGCCTAGAGGAACAGTGGATGAGACAAGAGGCTCAGAAGTTACTCACCCTAGTTTTTCAGATTGTAAAGGAAGTGGCAAAAGAATTGTACTTTCAGACTTGTAAGATTCTATTAATGTAACTTTACAATAAAGTAGAATTAATGTAAATGGTGATGTTTCCTGTCTGGTGTACCAGGTATCGCTAGCAAATGCAAGTACGTAAGTCATGTTATTTGGATGACGTCATACATAAGCCATCATTTGTTCCTCCCTGTTTGCCCCCACTAAAACCCCTTAACTATAATCTTTTTTTTTACTCTTCTGTGCTCTGGAATTGTTTGAGTGCAGAGAACAATTATCCTACTATGACTCTAATCCTAACCTTATAATAAAACCAATTCCTGGGGTGTTTATCCTCTGGGACATCCCAAGTGAGATCTGAAAAAACTTGTATCATTTAGGATGCCTTAGACTTTGAGAAGAGGAGGTCCTAAACAGCTCTCTGGGTCCAAGATCTACAAAGGTTCATTGACTTATCTGAATAACTTATCTCTTTGATCACAAACGTAGCTACATCCTTACATATCATTGATCAGGTGCCTCTTGGGTTTTCTTTCAACTAATGGATATACAGCACTGGCTATTTTTTCCCTACTGTTTGAAATGCCTTTTCTTCACCCAAAGTAATTGTACTTTTGCTGACTTTCCATTATTTACCCATTTTCCTCTATGTCTTAAAAGGATCATTTCCCAATTACAGTTTTCAGCTAATATGTAGTATACAGTAAAAGAATAAAGCAAAAGCATGACATAAAATTGAATTAGGGGATTGTGCCATTATTTTTTATATATGCATATGTACCTGCAATATTTGCTTGGACGCATCAGCAAGAATCACTAATGAATATCTGATAAAGAGTTTAAGTTTTTATGAGCTCTCTAAAAGGTTGAATTTTGAAGCATTCATCCCAAGTCTGCTTTTAAATCTATAAAGTTACCTTAGAGTCATTGAAAAGACTGCTGGGTTGGCCAAATCCTGACAGTATACAATATGATTATAGCAAGATTGAACCTTTTTGGCAATTTAGGAAACTATGTGAAAGTTGAGGTCAGAAAACAAAGGGTGTTTTTTTTTAGCAGAGCTTCCAAACTAGTATGATTAATGGTCTGAAGGGTATGTGCCATAGCTAAAGACCTACCTATCTCTAGAAAAACTGCAACACCCTGCTATGGCCACAGCTATGCTGCAATTCGTGAAAGGGAGGAAGTCTAGGTCCTCTTATTACATAAATATTTGTGACAAAAAGGAAAAAAAGAGGAAAAGTGAATGATGAATGATACACTCTAAACATAACAAACTCCAAAGATATCTTGTCATCAAGAAAAAAAGAGAGGCTTGGCTTGACTGAAAAACTAGTAAGCATCTGAACTGTGTACAGAAATAAGTGGCTTGATATTCTGACCCTTTGCACTTGGCCTTCTATAACAATTATTGTGAAGCTGGTGGGAGAAAGAAAGTTAAAAATTGCAATTCATTACATCAAATCAAAAGTTTCTTAAGGTTGTCATCATATATGGAGAAAACAAAACATGCAGAGGTCATATGAATATGCACTCAACAATTTCCTATTGCTAAACTGATAGAGGAATTAACTCCAGGTAATAACTTTTACTACTATTTTCTGAAATAGAAATAAAGCAAAAAAGAATTAAGCACTTTTCCTATTATACTTTGCCCATACCTGTTTCTCATCCACCAAGCCACATATTGTAAAAGTGCATATGCTGTTAAAAGTCTGATACTATATTGTATGTTTATCAACTGGATAAACACATATAAGAATATTGTATTTGTTCCTGAAAGCAATACCAGAGTTCAGCTAACCTACTGTTTATTAAAAACTTACATATTTGAATGTTCATCTATATATTGATGGATTGATTGAATCTAAATGACTGCTCATCTCATCAAGTGGCTGGGCAGAAAACAGAATAAAAATAAAATAAACATTACAGAAGTTGAAATATAAAGCAGCTGAGAAGCATCAAATTGAAGTCGCTAACACATTCATCTATTCTTTCTTCCAATACTGTGCACTTTGCCTCTCTACTACTCCGGCTACCGTCCTCTACAGCTGGATTACTGCTTGCTTCAATAATGACACATTTTATTTCCCAGTGGCTCAAGGTATCTTACATAGACTTTTTACTACTTTAGTTTTATAAAGTGTCTGAGAAAGGTTAGGATGGCAGCGATTGACCAAAGATCAGTTGGTGAGCTTTGTCACCAAATGCACATTTGAACTCAGATCACTCTAGTCTGATGATACTCCAACTTCACCCCAGGCATGGTAATAAATCTTTCTATAGGAATGCAGGAATGCACACCCTCATGAGCCTAGCCCCAGAAGGTTCAAGGATGAAACTTGGATGTTGCCTTTTTTATACTTACAGAATAAGTTCCAATGTGGTAATTGCATAGTATTTGGAGGATCAAGTGACCAATTAATATTATTTAATATTAACATGCCTGGAACTGTATTCCAAATACTAGGTACGACTAGAGATAGGCAATTCTCAGAATTCTGACTCCGTTCTTTGGAACTGCAAATTCCCAGAGGGAATTTGGTCAGTCTTATCCCTTCTAGGGTGATCATATTATAGAGAAAGATAATACTGTACTTTTTTGACTGGGAGGTGGGTTTACTAGAAAATTATATTTTATTTGTTGGTGTTGACCTGCTATAACTGCTGCTGCATATTTATTCACTTGTTGAGCTTTGTAGTTAAGTGTCTGAATTTAAATTTCCACAATCTGAATTTAAATTTCCACAACCATCTAATTTCTATCTACACCAGTCCATTAATTAATTCATGGTAACAGAAGAAAGAAGAGGAGCCCACTTTTCCAGGGTCTTGTCATAAATAACATAAGTAAAGTCCTAAATTAGTCAGACTAGTAACCCATTTAGAGAGGAGTGGAAGAAGCTGTTTAATTCAAGAAGAAATGTGGGAAAATAGGAAATAAATTTTGCAGTGTTATATTTGATGACAAAACAACTGTAGTGCTCTCCTACATCTATCTTTCTATATCTCTAATTAAAAAAATATGCATTCTCCAGTATTTATGAGATAGCAGCACAGTATTTGCTGTTGATTTGGAGAACAGGGTAAGGGATCAAATAAGATATGTATTATCATCTCACAAGCCCTATGACCATTGTACTTTGCCCAACATGAAGACACAAGTGTAAAAAGCTGTATCTTTAAAGCCTTCCTTTAAAATATTTTTAGCTTGGAACACCAGCTATATGAAGGTGAAGATCTGGGTGAAGCATCAGTAGACATTCTGCCACTACTGAAGGGGGATATTGTGGGCCTGAGACAGTCATGAAGAAATGTTTCAAGCTTGTTTTTGTTGATCCACTGTCTGCATCCATTCCAAAATATATACTGTATTAGCAAGAACAAGGACTTGTGATATTGGGGATACCTATCATAGGCAACATACAAAATTTATTTCAATTGATAGTAGTTATAGAAAAATTGTGCTGTCAACAACAGCAAGACATTTACTTCAATGCAGAACATAGTGCCCTAAGGCTGAGTCAAGCAGTAGTCAGAATTTGAAAAGTAGGATAGCCAAAAGTCATTAGAGGTCACACCTGTTATTACCCAGAGGGTGGCTCTGGACATGCCATTCGGCATTGTGAAGATATTAGATTTCAACGTTCTCCAGCTGCTTGGTCTCAAATCTAGAATCCCTACACATACCATATTCAGAAGCTAGGTGGTGCCCACCCTGTAAGAGATATTCAGGGAAGACCTGTTGGGGTTGCTGCCAACAACAGGACCTGATAGTAACAAGCATGTCTCTTCACACACCTTGACACAGCCTGTTAACTCCTTTCACTCACTAATGAAGGAGAAGTCATTTTCTGCTATTGGCAGGATCTTCCAGGCTTTAGGACACAGTAGAACATTGTTTGCTTCACACAGAGGACATAGACATAGTCTGTACAGCAGACTAATAAGAGGGCCCTGATTCTCGTGGATAGCTGGCTATGAAATATCAGTCATGGGTTCACAGATATTGAGAATGGAGCTAACCTGCAAAAGGCAGCCAAGCAGGTATAGTTTGGTAATCTATGCCAGCTCTCACAAATTGACATTTCATTATAGGGAATATTGTTGGTACAAAAAATTCCAGCATCAGGCATCTTGTCAAGAACTGACATGGTTGCCTGCAGTCTTACCATAAGAATGCAGGATATTTTTACCTTAGGTGATGGAAACACAAGCAGAGGCACATCAAGCTCAGCCTATCTTGATCCCTGACAATGCCATGGGAAATCCTATTGCTTAACACTTGCCTAAATACAGGTGGCTAAAATCCATCAGAAGAGCCCCAAGTCTTCTGAGAGGGGCGGCATACAAATCTAATAAATTATTATTACTTAGTTCAAAATACAATGCATCTGTACTCATGATTTTAGCTACAAACCTCTTGAAATCAATCTTGGATCAACGTGTTGCCTTTTCTGGTAAATAATTTTCAGGATGAGTTAAGGATCCCATATATGTGGCAGCTAGCCTCATGAGCTCAAAGGTGAAGAGACTACTGAAAGCAATGCTTTCTTAAGAGGAAGCGATAGCTCTGGGATTGTGGGTCTCAGCAAGGAAGACTGAATTGTTGAATTAAAACAGCAGAAATAGCAAGCAGGGGTCTGGTTCTGGCAGTGTATTCAGACAACAGCTACACAAGGTTATCAAGGAAACAGGTTATTGGATAGTTCTAACAGTTCTGTGCTGCCCAAAACAAGAAAGATGGGTTTTTCTTCTGTTTCCTTAGATTTGACTAGTGCTGGATGTTACCCAGTAGCACAGTTTATCACAGATCATTGTCCTGAATTAGAGTGTTTTCCAGGAGTGGAGACATAGTAATATCCCATTGTTCATTTCTGAACCATTGCCCAACTTTCTTGATCTGGTACTGGAGGCTAGTGAGACTTTTAGCAGCAATGCTGCAAGCATCCCATAATTGGTAAACTTCTTTCACCCTAATCTCACATTTCATCCTTTTAAAATGTGTGTTTAATGGCATCTGATACCCGAAAAAGGCATTGCTGACTGCAGAGAAGCGGAGCAATCCTAAATTTTGGTCAGGGAGATTGAGACTCTAGAAAAAATGCAGAGAAGAGCAACAAAGATGATTAGGGGACTGGAGGATAAAACATATGAAGAAGGGTTGCAGGAACTGGGCATGGCTAATTTAATGAAAAGGCCCAGGGAAGACATGATAGCAGTCTTCCAGTATCTCAGGGGTTGCAACAAAGAAGTCAACCTGTTCTCCAAAGCACCTGAGGGTAGAACAAGAAGCAATGGGTGGAAACTAAACAAATAATTTAGAAATTTCCTGACAGTCAGAACGGTTGATCAGCGGAACAGCTTGCCTCCAGAAGTTGTGAATGCCCCAAAAGTTTTTAAGCAGGTGTTGGATAACCTTCTGTCTGAAGTGGTGTAGGGTATCCTGCCCAAGCAGGGGAGTTTCATGATGTTGAGAAGGGTTACTCTCTGTTCAGGAATAAAAAATTGTTGCAAACCCAGAGTTGCTTTGAGACAGGTAGCATATAAATGAAATAAATTCATTAACTCTTTCTTAAAAATCCCAAAAGTATCACTTAAAATATCATTTTTCTTAAATAAACTTAAAAACCACACAATTTGATACATTAATTCTGTTTTTGTAGAAGACACATGTCTCGTCTCTATTTCCTGCTTAATCTCCAATCATACGTTCAGAGGTGGGTTTTAACATCAGAGCACCTTCTTTTCAAAAGTTAGGAAGCAACTGGTTTGTTTGTTTGTTTTATCCCTGGCAACTGTGGGTGCAACTTAAAACCATTTCAGTACCAGGTAGAGCTTTCTTTGAACACAGCCCTCTCACCATTCCATTCTAAATCCTGGGAGTCAAAATTTTAGGACTCCATTCCTGGAGAGGTCACCACAGCTTTAACTTGCTTGTGAACTTAAACCAGAGAGGGATGGGCAACTTTACGACCCGTGGACTTCAACTCCCAGAATTCCTGAACTAGACATGCTTGCGCAGGAATTCTGGGAGTTGAAGTCCACAGGTCGCGGAGGAGCCATAGTATAAACTCTTAAAGAAGTTAGGACTTCTCTTTCGTGAGGTGCGTTTTACTATTGGCTTGTTCCCATCTACCAGAAAGAGCACCCTGAGTAAACGCCAGGATTTTCCGGCGGTGACTTATTATTTTTTGAAGACTAAAGCGGGAGAAGAGATGTGAAGATATTAAAGATGAGACAGCATTTTATTTTTATTTTACTTTTTTAAAAGTTCCCTATTGAAAAGGTGCGCGCTGTGGTTCCAGTAGACACTGAAGGGTCTCGGCGTCCCCTCCTCACAGGAAGCAAGTTTAAAGAAATGCAGAGCCCCGTCCGCTTTTCTCTCCGCGGACAGAGTGGGAAAAAGCTATCCCGCAGATGCGCCGTTTGGGTTTTCAAGTTCGAAACCCCTCAGCCGAGGGAGGGTAGAGCTAGGGCAAGTTTGCCTCAGAAAAAGCGGGGGGAGAAAGAGAACGGCGGCGCGCGAGGATAAAAGTCTTTCCCCCCCCTCTCTCAGCCCTGGTTCTCCCAGGCGCGGCAAGGGGAAGGCTCACGTAAAAAGCCCGGTGGTCACCGCAGCGCTGGACTGGGGAAGAGACCGCCTTTGATGTCAGCGGGACTCGCATCCCAGCCACAGGAACCCACGAACGGGCTGCGGCAACGAACCTCTCCCTCCCGCCCCCGCGTTTCTCCCTCACGGGAAACGCTTTGCTGAGCAACAGGATTCTCAGGGGGGGGGGTGTTTGCGGAGGGGGGGGCGCGAGAGGGGGGGTCACGTGAGCGTCAGCCCATCACACCCCTTCCCCGCCTCTGCTCTAGTCAACCCGACAGTCCGCAGAGGACTCTATTCCCGAGCCTTGAAAAGAGGTGAGATGGAGGGGGAGGGGAATTAGAAAGCTACTTTACAGTCTTTCGGCTCCTGATTGGCCGGCTGCCTCAATATCAGGCGACATTCTTCCGGGAAAAGCTAAGATGAAAACATCATCGCTTTCTTCGAGGGCGGGGGCGGTCGCTTCTCCCTCCAGCGAGCCTTCTTGTCTTGAAGTTGGCGCTTCGGAGCGCCGCCTCCCCCCCCTTCCTATTCAGGCTTGGTATGTTCCGTTGGCGGACACCCTCCCCTCCTTGTCCCGATTCCTCCAACCCCGCTAAAGCGCTTAAGCGGGTAACCAGATATTCAAAAATAATACGTCAGCCCACAATGCCCCGCACGGAGCTCAGGCATTACCTCATCCCACAAGGCTTTGCGGGGGAAAAAAGGGGGGCGGGAAACTTAATCGGGGTGGGGTGGCCATGGAGATGGGCGCCTTTTGCAACAGGCTGGCCCGACCGCCCTCCTCCCCCCTGAGAGGCGGCAGCAGCCAATCGGAAGGCCCCGGGGTGACATCATGGGCTATTTTTAGTGGGTTACTGCTCTCTGATAAGTGTTGTGCTCCACGCTGGGAAAGAGCTCAGAGTGGGATTGAGTGGCGGCGGGAGAAGCGACGGTGGCAGCGCTCCTGTCCGGCAGGAGGAGGAAAAGAAGAAGCGGACACAGCAGGGCCAGTTTCAGCTCCAGACGCCAGCAGGGCCCGGGCAAACCCGACGCTCATTGAAGCGAGCCGGCGCTCCCTTGTTACAAAGTTGGGTCGGGGTCGCTGCTATCCCCCTTCCACAGCGAGAGCGCGAAAAGCTAAACTTGCCCGGGCATCTTTTCCTTTGGAGCGCCCGAGTGCCTCGCTACCGTCCTGGACTCCTGCTTTCAGCTCTTCTCGTCTAGATCCCCGAAGTTGCCGAGCGTGGGAATCTCATCTTTTTTCCCCACCAAATCTCCACTCCGCTTCTGTGAGGGGGAAAAAAAAAACTGCTTGTGGCAACTTTCCCCCCCCGCGTTGCTTTCCTTGTTGGGACTTCAGGCGACCTGCCTTTTTTTTTTGACAGCCGCTGCGAGAAAGGAGAGGACTTCAGACAAGTGGGTTTGAAACTCGGAAACGCTCCAGACCGACCCAGGACACTCCCACGAGGAGCGCGAAGGGGCGGAGGAGGGGAGGGAAAAAAAGACTCCAAAACTTTTCTGGATTCCATCCTTGCCCGGAGCGATAAAGAGGCTCCCCTCCCCCGAAGGTGTCGGCGGCATTATTCCCTCCCTTGGACTGAGAGAGGGATTTTGAATTTGAAAAATAACTTTTTCCCTCCCTCCCCCCCAATCCTCTCCCAACAGTCGGGAAGTGATGCACATGCTGGGTCTCTGAGGTGAAACTGCTGTTTGTTCAAGTCTGACTTTTTTTCCTAGCCAAACCGGGGACTCGAATCAATGCCCTGTTGCAAAAAAAAAGTAAGACTTTATAATTGATCGCTTTTGAACTGTGTCTTCGTTGTTGAAAGAGGGTTGTTATAAGAACTGTTCCTACTTAAGTGACTGTGGCAGCTGTGAACTTTTTAAAAGTTGTTAACAAACAGGCTTCCTTTCCTAAGGTCTGTTTTTTGGGCTGCAGGTGAACAGACTTGTGGACTGTATTCTATGACTGCAAAGATGGAACCTACTTTCTACGACGATGCCATCAGCGCTACCTTCGTGCAGCCAGAAAGTGGTGCTTATGGATATAATAATCCCAAAGTCCTGAAGCAGAACATGACTCTCAATCTGGCTGATCCTTCCAGTAACCTCAAGCCCCACTTGAGGAACAAAAATGCCGATATCCTGACCTCTCCAGATGTTGGCCTCCTCAAGCTGGCTTCTCCTGAACTGGAAAGGCTGATAATTCAGTCAGGCAATGGACTGATCACTACCACCCCGACCCCAACCCAGTTCCTCTGTCCCAAAAATGTTACTGATGAGCAGGAAGGTTTCGCTGAAGGCTTTGTCAGGGCACTGGCGGAGCTACACAATCAAAACACCATGCCGCCGAGTGTTACCTCCGCTGCTCCGCCTACAAACTCCGGCATGGCTCCTGTCTCTTCCATGGCTGGAAACAGTGGCTTCAATGCTAACATGCACAGCGAGCCGCCTGTCTACGCTAATCTCAGCAACTTCAATCCTACCGCACTCAATACAGTGCCTTCCTACAATGCAAACAACCTGGGCTTTCCTCCACAGCATCACATGAACCCCCAGATGCCAGTGCAGCATCCGCGCCTCCAAGCTCTGAAAGAAGAGCCTCAGACTGTCCCAGAAATGCCCGGGGAGACTCCTCCCCTGTCCCCTATTGACATGGAATCCCAAGAAAGGATCAAGGCTGAGAGGAAGCGCATGAGAAACCGAATTGCAGCCTCCAAGTGCCGGAAAAGGAAGTTGGAGCGGATTGCTCGGTTGGAAGACAAAGTAAAAACTTTGAAAGCCCAGAACTCAGAACTCGCGTCGACTGCCAACATGCTGCGAGAGCAGGTTGCACAGCTGAAACAGAAGGTCATGAATCACGTCAATAGTGGATGCCAGCTAATGCTCACACAGCAGTTGCAAACTTTTTGAAAAGACTGAAAAGTAACTTTAGGATGATGGGGAGAAGTTAAGCAGGGGGAAAGCGTTTGGGAGGCAGAACCCCTCCAGCCACCCACACTTGTAGTGGGTGGAAAGGGAAAGGCTGAAAGGCATTGATTCCGCAGACTGCCACCCCAGAGTCAACTGCATGTGTTGGAGAGACTGGTGTGCCTTCTGGGTGAGGTGGTGGTGTATCAGTTGACAGGACAACTCAGCAAAACAGCTGAGCTGTTCCAGTTCAGATAAGGCATGGATGCCTTGTGTTCGTCTTTCTTTCTCTGTCTCTTTTTTTTTTAACATTGACCAAGACTTGCATGGACCTAACATTAAATGATCATTCAGTATTAAAAGTTAAACTGCAGTAGATACTGTAGGTGGCTTTCTCTTAGTACTCCTTTTTTTAAAAAAATAAACAAAAATAGGGAGGGTGTTTTGGGGAAGCTAACAGCAGAAACTGAGCTATACTGCCTGTCTGAATTGTGTATGTACATATATATTTTTTATTTTATGACAACTGATTAATGTCAAGTAAAACTACTTCATGACTTTGTAAGTTATTTTTTATGTTCATTTGGGTTCCACCCAGTATTGTTTGTAAATAAGAGATTTTTTTAGCAACTTATGAGTTTTTTTTCCATTTGTAATAAAGTATATAATTTTTTTAATGTTTATTTCTGAAACAAAAGAAAGGGGTTGATCTTATTTAAGAAAGCACCAGTAATCTTTATTCATTTTCTTTTGATTAGTATCATTTTGATTTCAATTCTACACACACACTTAACCTAGGAGCAAGTCTTATTAAATTCAGTGGCGCATACTGCTGAGTAGACATACCAAAAAAAGAAAACCACTTGTAAATCAGGCATATACAAAATCAACTTTTAGTCGAATGTTAAAACTACTGAAGCGAGGAGTGAGAAACTCTTCTTTAATCTTCATATACTGTAACAACCAGTTTAAAAGTTTTGTGGTACTCCTGTTATAATAAAACTATTGGTCTTTAGGGTGCCATAAGATTCCTTGTGTTTTAATTCCCAGATGGATATATTTTCCCCCCTAAGGCCATCAAATTTATATTCCTAGGCTGCTAACACATTTTGAATGGGAAAGATGCAAAGACTTATTACACATTCAGAGATTTATTTCAAGTAAGAACTGTCTTCCTCTTAAAGTCATAATTTATGGAGGTGGCATTATTAGAAAAATAAAACCCTGGGCACCAGAAATGTTTGACAATCTATTGCAAATAATTGAGTGATCTATTGGTAGATTCTTATCTACTTTTTGCGTACCCCTGCTTTTAACTGGAATACAATAGACATCTCAGTGACCTCCTGTGGTAGGAAAAAAGAGCTGCTATCTAATCTGACTTTAAACTTGTATGGTTTGCTCCACAAAGAGCTACCGGTACAATTTTAACAAGTTGGGTGGATGGGTAGAAGTAAAGTTATTCTGTATCTACATACTTGTAGAATAAGCTTTTTTATAAAAGTATTAACTGGCCATTTCACAATTAACGTGTATTTTTTCTTAAGTAAATATTGATAACCTTTTGGAAGAAACCACTGTTTTAAAAAGCAGCTTTCAATTTGTCACATTTTCCTTTGTTATCTGATTTTTTAAAAATGCTCTCTGTTCATAAGTATTTAGGACTATGCCTGTTGTCCAATAAAACCATTCTATTAATCTTCCAACAAATACAAATCTCTTTTCCCTCTTTTGGTGATGGTTCTTTAAAACTATAAATTATTTCCCAACAGATGAGAAGGGAGAATAATTTAAAATTGATTACATGCCTTGGAATTTGGGAAGTAAAATTCATATATTTTATTAGCTGGTTTTATTAGTATATTTTTTTTAAAGCCATGGTCTTAATTCAGCAAACAAAGCTTCCTCACAGCTGAACACACCAAAATACATATCCAGGGTTAATCCTAAAATGATATGTGCCAAATTGACTAACAGTTTGACTTAGTGCTTGATCAATTGCCTTATAAACTTCACTGGAAAGACTGATGTTATCTATGTTTATGAGAAAGTTAGTCTTTTCCCTTGAAAAGACAAATGTTATTTATGTTTATGAGAAAATCTTGTCAAAGCTGAATTTCTTAGTAAGTTTCATAGTCCTTGTTTTTAAATGTGTTCTATTCAGATACAGTACATTTAATGGTAGAGTCTCAATTACATCTAGAATTAACGTTATTCTTCACCAGGTTTCTTTAGAATCAGGCTTAATCAATTGCATTGGGGCATATTTTCTTAACAGGAAGGTACAATTCTGTTATATGTTGAAACAAACTTTCTTGAATTCAGCAGAAGTTATAAGCAGATGAGCTTGGACTATGGCCTACATCAGGAATTGATAAAAAATATTAGATGAAATGATGAACCAACCCTGCATTAATGCTAACAAAACATACAAGTGGCCCTGTCACCAGGAGCTAACCTCAACTACAGAGAGATTTTGCTTTTACAAGAAAAGTTAGTTGTCTAATGAGTTTAGTTGGAGTTACTTCCATTTATCCTGGGAAATTGTTCAAAGCGTTCAAAACTCTAAATGTGAAGATGAAAAATAAATAAGTAAGCTACCCTAGACACTTATCTGCATCTGTGAGTGGAACGAGATTTGTAGTATTTCTTCTTTTCATGGAAGTATAACTTTTCAGTGGCGGAAGTAAGGGAACAGTTTGGCAGCTTGGTTTCTACTGTCAAACTGCAGAAGATGATGTTTTTGCAGTGGTGCTATCATCTCTCTAAAAGTTTCCTCACCGAGTGATAAGTTAGCATGAACTTAGTAGCAGATTCTGCTCTTTCCTTTGTGGTTTTGGAAATGGGTCTATAGCAGGACCGTCAAACTCACGGGCCACGGGCTGGATGTGTCACATGCTGGCCACACCCATGTCCGGTTTAGCGAGGGGGGGGGGTAAATCATGATGCCACCCTGAGTCCAACATCTCTGGTCTACAGAATATTGCATCTCCAAAAACACAAACAATACATTTATGCAGAATTCCCCCCACTAAATTTCTTTTCCTAGTGTGCATTGGTTAAAATAAACACCCAAAGGCAACTAAGAAATGCTTTTAGATTACAGTGGTACCTCTAGTTACAAACTTAATTCATTCCCTGACCAGGTTCATAAGAAGAAGTAATTTTTCCCAGAAGAATTAATATAAAAGCAAATAATGTGTGTGAACCCATCCCAAAAGTCTTTTCCCTTATTGTTAGGTTTAAAACAAAAAAAGGTACACCTATAAACACACAGAAAGCAATAGATAAGAATGAAGAAATAAATTAACAAAAAGTTTTAAGATGAACACAGGAAGTGGCCAACTGAAGGGTTGAAACAAAGGATGCTGGGAACAATAGAAAATGGGTTACGGGGACAAAAAGAAAATGGGTTAATGACTCAGTCACCTGATGCACTCTGAGAGACTCACTTATGGGTCACGTTTTTCCAGGCTCGGGCTTGTAAATGGTTCATGAGAACCCGGGTTTGTAAAGTTGAAAAGTTCGTAAGTAGAGGCGTTCTTAGGTAGAGGTACCACTGTATTTGAAATGCAGTGTTCCTAAGCAGTACAATGCAACAGTTTTTAGTTTTATTCTGAAGAGTGGTTTCTTTATGATTCCATCTTTCTAAAAAATAAGTCTGAGTTAATAGTCGCAATTGACTGCCTTCCATATTTAATGGTAGTTAAAAGTTGTCAAACAAGGGGTTAACGAAGATGGTTGCATATTTTATTGGGTGTCCCTAGTGCTGACACAAGCAAGCTGGAAAGCAAGTTGATTCTGACCATCTGTAGGAACAGGCAATGGAAGGGCCGAACAAGCATAAAACTCAGCTGGGTGTGGTCTTGCTGCTCCCCAACAAGTGCCAACTAGCAAAACAAACAGCCTACCTGGAAAGGTAAAGCTCTTAACTATCAAGCGTGTACTTCTGTTGTGCAAGAGATTTTATAGTTCTAAACATTCCGTGTCACTCTGGATGGGAGCAGGCTGCCCTGATTTAATCTTGGTGTTTCTAAACTCCTTGACATTTCCAGGAATGTCTTCACATTCTAAGCCCCCCCCCCCTCTTTTTTTTAAGGCTGTCCACTGATTCACCTTTTTCCTTTTACTTGGTTTCCAAATAGCAGCATCCACATAAAAATAAAATACTGGAGAAGTTCAAATTTAAAGAAGAGACTCTTAAGGATTCCAGCGAGCATTTTTTAAAGCCAAGAAAGATACTGATTGAATTTCCTCAAATACAGCACACTCTCTGCCAATCTGCTTGGAGTTCCAGGACAAATGGACCATTTTTGGAGGATGCTTGGTCCTGGGTCTTGCTTTTTGGTAGGACCCTCGTATCTTTATTAGTTAGATTTCCAAAATACGTTGAAACCAGGCAGAGGTTGCACGCGTAGCTTCGGGTCTCCGGTGGGTGGGTGTGCATGTCCCAATGAGATTTTGCTTCTGCGCATGCTCAGGAAGCAAAATCTTGTGAGGGGAATTGCGTGTGTGAAATTTTAGCAATTGTTTTGCTTCTGCATAGAAACATTGAAACATAGAAGACTGACGGCAGAAAAGATCTCATGGTCCATCTAGCCTGCCCTTATACTATTTCCTGTATTTTATCTTACAATGGATATACGTTTATCCCAGGCATGTTTAAATTCAGTTACTGTGGATTTACCAACCACGTCTGCTGGAAGTTTGTTCCAAGGATCTACTACTCTTTCAGTGAAATAATATTTTCTCACGTTGCTTTTGATCTTTCCCCCAACTAACTTCAGATTGTGTCCCCTTGTTCTTGTGTTCACTTTCCTATTAAAAACACCTCCCTCTTGAACCTTATTTAACCCTTTAACATATTTAAATGTTTCGATCATGTCCCCCCTTTTCGTTCTGTCCTCCAGACTATACAGATTGAGTTCATTAAGTCTTTCCTGATACGTTTGATGCTTAAGGCCTTCCACCGTTCTTTTAGCCCATTCTTCTGCACATGCGCAGAAGCAAAAAATCACCGGAATCTCTTTCTTGTTCATGTTCCCTCGCAAGATTTTGCTTCCTACTCATGCGCAGAAGCAAAATCTCATTAGGACACTCATGCATGTGCACACCAGAGACCCAAAGCTGCATGCGCAGCTCCAGTTTTATTGCTGGCGCGGCGTTCTTATCCGTACCGGTAGGAACCCGCTACTGGTTGAAACATAAGCTAACTTTGTGTCCCTATGCTCATTGTGTTTTGCATCTTGGTGTCTGGGCTTGGTCAGAGAGCCAGCCAATCACAGGTTAGCCATATCCAAATCAGTCCCTATGTGGTTAGTTTATGATTTCATGTGTTGTGCGTACCTAGGAAATGGGGTTAAGTAATCTATGACTCATTTAAAATTGGACAAATGCATTGTATGAACACAACCCATAAATTGTGCAAACCAAGTTGATGTGCTTAGGTTATGATTTGATGAGTTGAACAAATTTGTGTCAGTAGTTCAGTTATCCGTGGTTTAGCTTTTTATGAATATACCTAACTGAGATGGATGGCAATGCAGTCAATATTTGCACTCCACATGCACTCCATATTTGAGTTATAGGAATTGAAAAATATTAACCAATTTCAGTTAATTAGTTTGTTTATTTATTTATTTATTTGATTTGATTTGATTTGATTTGATTTGTATGCCGCCCCTCTCCGAAGACTCGGGGCGGTTAACAACAATAAAAAAAGACAATGTAACAAATCTAATATTAAAAAATAATCTAAAAAACCCCAATTTAAGAGACCAATCATACAAACAAGCATACCATGTATAAATTCTATAAGCCTAGGAGGAAGGGAAAAAAATTCAGTTCCCCCATGTCTGATGATAGAGGTGGGTTTTAAGGAGCTTGCGAAAGGCAAGGAGGGTGGGGGCAACTCTGATATCTGGGGGGAGCTGGTTCCAGAGGGTCCGGGCCACCACAGAGAAGGCTCTTCTGGGTCCCGCCAAATGACATTGTTTAGTCGACAGGACCCGGAGAAGGCCAACTCTGTGGGACCTAACTGGTCGCTGGGATTCGTGCGGCAGAAGTTAGTTAATTCAGTTAATTTTAAAAAGTGTTAAAATTACAGACCACCACAACTACCGACAACTTTAGAAGAAATGTAAAAATGGGACAATTGGATTTCTTTATTTTTAATGCACAGAAACTCTAGAGATTGTATAGATACATAATAAACTGTAAATATAAGGGGCACTGGAAAACTAACACATTTATTTAGCACTAGACAATCCATGTCTTGTTGGGTCATCATTTTGGAGATATTTCCTTACCTGAAAAGAGAAACTGAATGACCATGGGTGGGCGAAAAAGCAGTGATAGCAGGAGTGACTTTTGACTTCCTGACGCTTCCCCACTGGGTCTCCTTGTGGGAATATTTAATTTAATTTATGATTAGAGTTGAAAGGGACCTTGCAGGTCATCAAGTCCAACCCTCTGCTCAGGCAGGAAACCCTACACCACCCCAGCCAGATGGCAGTCCAATTTCCTTTTGAATGTGTCAAGTGATGGGGCATTCACAATCTCCGCTGGCAGGTCATTCCACTGGTTGATCACACTCATCGTCAGAAAGTTCTTCCTAATTTCCAGGTTAAATCTCTCCTTAGTCAGTTTCCATCCATTTCCATCCGGAGTGTGGTAGGGAACATCAGAAATCTCTCTCCTCCTCCTTTCCTTCTCAGCAAGAGCAAAGGATTGCAAGAGTGGCTGGGAAACTGTTACAAACAGAACATTGAAAAGGAGGACCATGTGACCACAGCAGCAATCTGACCATAGCAGCAGCCTGAAGCAGCCACATCTGTCTCAAAGTTCATTTTCTCAGGCGTTGTGAGTCCTGGACTTTAGATGCATTCTATAAACCAGAGGTCCCCAACCTTTTTAGCACCAGGGACCGGCTTTAAGTTAGACGAGTTTTCCACGGCCCGGTGGGGGGGGGGGGGCTTTGGTCATATGGGGGTGGGGTTATGGAGGGGTGGAGCTTAGTGACGCAGCCCTCCACACTTCTCCACAGGGCGGGGAGAATCAGGAGGCTCCTTTGGCGGCTGGGGGCTGCCTGGCTTTGTGATTTTGGCTGGGGGGGGGAGTTAGGAAGGTCCTACTTCTCCCCCCCCCAGCCAAAAATTCAAAGCCTATCTGCTGGATACGGGCGATGAGTGGGACAGAGCGGCGCGGAAGCCTCTTGCAGCAGCTGCCACAGCCACCGGCTTCGGCGCCATTCGTCCCGCCCATCGCCCGTATCCAGCAGAAGCTGCTGCCCGAGTGCTCTTGGCCGGCGGGATTTAAAGTGCTGGGGTGGGGGGTGTCCCAGCGGGAGGCGAAGCACTGGGGTGGGGGGGCTGTCAGGACACCCCCCACCCCAGCACTTTGAATCCCGCCGGCCAAGAGCACTCGAGAAGTGTGGAGGGCTGCGTCACCGCCCGACGCCCCACCCCGTCCTGCATAATGTTCTCTGCCGGGAGGGCAGCGCCGCCGCGGACCGGCTGAAAACCCCCAACGGCCCGGTCCCGGTCCGCGGACCGGTGGTTGGGGACCTCTGCTATAAACCAATACATTTAAGATACCTTGGTTGGGAAATTGTTGCTCTCTGATGTGTTATTCTGCCCAGTTAAAATTTATATAAACAAAAAGTTTTGGTGGTATGCAGATTTCTTGTTATGGACTAAAGTTTATTGTATCTGACATGTTATCCCATGTTACAGTTGCATTTCATTTATGAAAAAAAAATCCCTGTAGAACTTATTCCTGGTATACTTTGCTGCTGTGCTCAATCCAGTTTGAAGCAATGAACCAAATGTTAAAAAGAACAGTGAAATGGCATTAGTCCAAAGGCAAAGTTGCTAAATCCTGCCTTCTCACAAACCCTCTCCCCTAGAGCCAGATTTCCAGCAATTTACAAAACTTCATTAGGGAGTTCTTACAATTCCTATAGATGAAGGAAGTTTTTTTAAAGTAGAGGTGCCACCACTAATGAGTCCCTACTATGTGATCTCTGCAGATGCAATTCTTTGTGAAAATGGCCGTCAGCAAAGCCTTGCTCCCAGATGTCATAGGATAAGCAGTTTATTTTGGAGCAAATCTTGAGGATAACCAGGCCCTGTTTGCTACAATATGCTCAGGCATAACATTTATTTCTAAATGACTTAAGATTCGTCTGGCTGCTCCCCACTAGAGCTAACTAAGCCTGATATAATTTTTCAAACTCCCAAGACTCTGTCACTAAATCAGCACTTGTTGTATGAAATCACAAATCTGTTCAAGTTAAATTGGCGTTTTAAATGTAATTATTTTCTTTGATTATTAAAAATTGACACTTTAATAAAAATGAAAGATAAATACATGGTAAATCAAGCAAAGTTAGTTTTGGGGAATAGTGTGAACTCAGATGTGATTTATGGTTTATGGTTTAGCTTGATATTGAAACCAGGCTAACACAGTATGGCTTACACAGTCATTATGGTTTATTGCACAAACCAAGTTTCATAAAATAAGTTCCAGTTCCCCAGAAAGAAACATAAATTAAGAAGTGGGAGGATAAAAGATAAAAAAGAAACTTAGTAAGATGATAACGTGCACAAAGAACGTTGGTGGACAAGAGAAAGATGTGGCTCCGTCTTCCCCACTCTGGAGCCCTCTATATCAAGGCTGTCCAATCCTGGCAACTTAAAGATTTGTGGACTTCAACTCCCAGAATTCTCCAGCCAGCCATACTGAGAGCTGAAGTCCAGAAGTCTTAAAAAGTGCCAAAGCTGGATGCCTTTGCTTGGTATATTGGACTAGAAAACATTTCTTCATATTTCTCGAGAGGCCTATTCCATCCCAGGGGCCTAATAGTAAACAATCATGAGTATTAGCCACTAATAGTCTTTCCCATTATAAATTTGCTTAACCTCTTTTCCAGTCTGTTTTTAGTTACACCCTGAGTTATCAAACAAACAGACATTTCACTAGTCATGATAGTTCTGACAACTGAAACTGAAGAACCTCTCCAGCTTGCCCACACAAAACAGGTTAGTGGTGTGCCCCAGGATTTCCTAAATGTAAAAAATGTGCCGCGGCTCAAAATATAGATATAAGAGATATAGAGGTAGAGATGGTGAAGGAGAAAAGGGTCTTGCGCCTACTTCCAGATTAATAAATACAAAGATATGTGTATTTATAAATTCTAATACAGTATACCTGCAATGGACTGAGCATAAGGCAAGCTTGAATTGAAATGTTTCAAAGGGTGCTTTTTTCTGAGAACAAAGCATGTATTATTATTATTATTATTATCATTATCATTATCATTATCATTATCATTATCATTATCATTATCATTATCATTATCATTATCATTATCATTATCATTATCATTATCATTATCATTATTATTATTATTATTATTATTATGTTAATACAACACAGCAAATGAGATCACTATGCTGGATTTCATGTTTCATCACCAGTCGGGCACTTCCCAAGCACTTAGGACTGCGTGATGTAGCGGCGAATTATGTGTGCCGATCCCAGTAAAGCAGCCTTTTGCAATTGACAGATGGAGATTTTGTCAATTCCGATGGTTTTCAAATGTCCGCTGAGATCCTTTGGCACTGCGCCCAGTGTGCCAAGTACCACTGGGACCACTTTCACTGGCTTATGCCAGAGTCGTTGCAGTTCGATTTTTAGATTTTCATATTTCACTAATTTCTCTAGCTGCTTCTCCTCAATTCTGCTGCCTCCTGGGATTGCGATGTCAATGAGCCATACTTTCTTTTTCTCCACAGTCAGGATGTCTGGTGTGTTATGTTTCAAAATTCGGTCAGTCGGAAGTCGGAAGTCTCACAGTAGTTTTGCTTGCTCAGTTTCAACCACTTTTTCGGGCTTATGATCTCACCAGTTCTTTGCCACTGGTAGATGGTAGATCTGGCACAAGTTACAGTGGATCATCTGTGTCCCCCATCATGTCTGTGCTTGTAGTCAATCTGTGCAATCTTTTTGCAGCAGTTGAGTATGTGATCGATTGTTTCATCTGTTTCTTTACAGAGTCTGCACTTTGGATTGTCTGTTTATTTTTCAATTCTGGCTTTGACAGCATTCGTTCTAATGGCCTGTTCTTGTGCAGCCAGTATTAGTCCTTCTGTCTCCTTTTTGAGTGTTCCAATTATTATTATTAGTAGTAGTAGTAGTAATAGTAGTAGTAGTAGTAGTAGTATTAGCATTAGTATTAGTATTATTAGTGTTATTAGTGTTATTAGTATTATTATTTCATCATCATCATCATCATTATTGCAAATTACATTTTCCTGGTGAATACCATCAATAGGCTGGGATTCTGCATGAAAGAAAAGGCTTGGAAAAATCAGATATGGGTTTCTATCTTCTCCAGTAACATATTAGGTCCTCAGGGACATCTGTTTTATCTTTTGAATACTTTCTGGAGTTTCTTTAATCATCCCCCACAACAAGTGACTTTTTCTAGGGAGAATATTCATGCCCCTGAAGGTAGTTTCTAACAAACAGAAACAAATCCTCTCATTAACCCTACATACCTGGAAAATGGCTTTTCTTTGGACCATGTAGTCAAATGAATTCTAAACAGGGAAGCTACAGGGAAGTTCTATTACTTCTCTGGAGTAAACATGGCCAATTGTAAGGGGGAAAGAATCTATAGTACTTCAAAATTTCTTATGTTCAGATTGTGATGAGAGGCATGTAAAAAACCTCTGACCCATTCAACCAAGAACTTGAACTGAGGTACATAGATCTAATACAGAATGGATATAAGATTCTTCAAATACAGCCCAGAAAATCTTGCTAACAGAGTGTAGTGCAGTATACAATACATAACAATGCAATGTCATATTGGAAAATGCGTGTCAGCAAATCTTGAAGACCATGGCTCTAATTTCCAATGCTAAGTGAACCATTCTGTGTCCGATAAAATGAATTGTATCACAGAAGTTTCCTCTATACTAAATAGCCACTCTTCAAAAGGCTACAAGGTTCTTTCCTTAAGGACTCTGATATAAGCTTTAAGACTGAGATACAGTATTTCTTCTTCTGAGTGAATAATGTCTAATAATTACCTATCACAAAACACATGAATGCAAGACAGTCCTGGATATCAATTACAAATAAGTGTTTTGCACCACACAATTACTTTATGTCATCAAATCGTTCATAAAACTTTTTTTTTTTTTTAGATTTGTGCCTCTTTAAAGAACTGGGAACTTTAAAAAAAAGTTTTTATTGATTTTTTTAAAAAAAGAAAACAAAAAAAATATATGTCACATATACATTGTACGACAAATCATGCTCCTTTTCTGTTACATCTTATATTGCTATTTCTTATACTTAATATTATACTAACCTATATACATTCACATACAAGAACCAAGCATAAATATTTTTGCTTTTATAAAGAGTAACTAGGAACTTTTAACTAGCTCCAGAATTGTCAGCTGTGGAGCAGGAAAACAAATTGGATTGTTACAATATACATTTTTGTTTTGTTTTTCGTTTTAGTGGTTAAGGTAGGCTAGAAACCAGGAGACTATGAGTTCAAGTTCCACCTTCGGCATGATTGCCAACTGGGTGACTTTGGGGCAGTCGCTCTCTCTCAGTGCATGAGATCAGGTTCAGGTGAAAAGCTGTCAATCAATTCCTGTTGCAGCCAATGATTCAATGATGGGAGTGGGGGGTGGGGAGCAGAATCTGGACTTGCAGGAAAATGCTAGGAAGGAAAAAAGAATCAAGTTGGGACATAGGCAGCTACCATTCGAGCTTTTTGTGAAGGCCAACTCTAAAGTATGAAGGATATTTGGAGCCCTGAAATATCAAGAGAAATGTTTGTGTGGTGGCTTCCTATCTCCTGCCCGTTTTGGTACTAGTTTCAGCAGGAGTCGTGGCATTGAACCAGAATATCTCTGAGACCGCCTTCTGCCGCACGAATCCCAGCGACCAATTAGGTGCCACAGAGTTGGCCTTCTCTGGGTCCCGTCGACTAAACAATGTTGTTCCAGGGGAAGAGCCTTCTCTGTGGTGGCCCCGACCCTCTGGAACCAGCTCCCCCCTGAGATTAGAACTGCCCCCACCCTCCTTGCCTTTCGCAAACTCCTTAAAACCCACCTCTGCCATCAGGCGTGGGGGAACTGAGATAACTTCCCCAGGCCTATACTGTTTATGTATGGTTATGTTGTGTGTATGTTTTTTAAATTATGGGTTTTTAGTTTTAATTATTAGATTTGTATTATATATAGTTTTCTATTACTGTTGTGAGCCGCCCTGAGTCTACGGAGTGGGGCGGCATACAAAATAAATAAATAAGTAAGTAAGTAAGTAAACAAACAAACAAACAAACAAACAAATAAACAAAAAATTCAATCAAGATACCGCAGAGATAACAATGAAAAAGAGTTGAACTAGTTGTGAACTAAATGGGTGTGGGGAGGAGGGGGGAAGGAAAGAAGTTCACTTGAGAGACTGGAATCCTTGGATATATTGGCAGCATTACATCTCTGCTGCTCCTCCACCTTTGAGAACAGTGACGTGTCTGGCATGTACTTAATGTGACTCTGAAAACCTCCACAAAAAGGGCAGGGCTGTCTAGACAGAACTGTTCCCTCTGTCCTTGTTGTTTTGTTTTTCAGAAACCAACAGCTTTTTTTTCTTATCTTTACATTGATTAATTAACTGCAATGCTATTGAATAATCAGATGTCTACAATGGCAGTCAGCAATCAGTAGCTGAAGGACAGCCAACCAATAGGAATCATAACTTATTTTTAAAGGAAAATATCCTTGCAAAATGTCCCAAAGCAATATTCCTGGAGGCATTTATGCTGGCCTCTAACCAGATACCTTCCAAGTGTGCTGAGATTGTAGCTCTTGGAATTCTGAAAGTTCAGGTATATCTATTTATTTACATCTATCTATCTATCTATCTATCTATCTATCTATCTATCTATCTATCTATCTCTATCTATCTATCTATCATCTATCCATCCATCCATCCATCCATCCATCTATCTATCTATCATCTATCATCTACCTATCTACCTATCTACCTACCTACCTATCATCTATCTATCTATCTATCTATCTATCTATCTATCTATCTATCATCTACCTACCTACCTATCTATCTATCTATCATCTATCTTCTATCATTCTCTCTCTCTCTTATCTATCTATCTATCTTTCTGTCTGTCTGTCTGTCTGTCTGTCTGTCTGTCATCTTGTTTGGAAAGAAATTTAGCAGACTTACATCTAGGCACTGTTGCTTCAATCTTGTTCATTGTGAGGGAAACAGAATTTTGTAAATATGTACTTTGTTGTACATCCATACAGTCAGAAATTACAGCAAAAGAAGTAAATAATTTGAATGAGGTAAGACACACAGAATCATCCAGCACTGTACTCCTAGTGATAATGAGAATCATGGCTGTATGTATAAGCAGGTGGACCCTGTACTTCAGAGAAAATGGTTGGCCTTCGATCTTTATGTCTCAACTCTCTTTTAAACAGATGAATGAATAGGGGTAATGCTCTGGCTATTACTTGAGGGCACTTATATCTCTTTGCCCACTTGAGGGCAAAGTGATATAAAAATCTGTGTTTTTATGAATATGAGGATACAATATTCAATTATATTCTTTCCATAAATTTTAGGAAAACTCAGTGCTTAGATCTAAAAGCCTGACCTATCATAAATGCAGTACTTTTGCCTGAAGGAACAGAGTATATGCCACTGATAAGTCATATGCTCTATTACCTGAAAATCCCAGGAAACCTATTAGCAAATTTCTTCTTCAAAGACTTTCAAAAAAGCTGGAAAAATCTACCAGCTCACATTTTGGAAAGCTGCCTTACTGTCAGAGTGAAGACTGGACTGATTGGCCAAAAGTTTATATCTATATAAGCAACACATTTATATATTCTATAAATCGTGTTCAATATTACTATGGCCAAATTCCAGGGGCACAACAGGATAGAGAATGCCTAAACCACTCTGTTGAGTTTGTGACCAGGATGAAAATTGTGTACTTCTCCAGTGCAGCACCTCTATAGTTCAATCTTTGTGTGGGGTTTTTTTTAGGGATGGGTGGGAGAGTGGGCAAAATATAAGTCTGTATTTCAGGGTTGTTGTGCCGATGAAATGTGAGAACTTTGCAGTGGTGGGATTCGAAAATTTTTACTTCTGGTTCTGTATGTATGACTTGGTGGGTGTGGCTTAGTGGTCATGTGACTGGGTGGGCATTGCCAGGAGTGTGGCAGGCAGCAATCGAACTCCTGCACCCCTGGGAGCAAAAATGGACCACGGGAGGGAAATATGCCGAATCCCCACCCCTTTCACCCCATTTTGGGCTTAGGAGGCCTCCTTGAATCCTCCTGGGAAGTGAAAACAGGCCTAGGAAGCCTCCCTGATGCTTTCTGGGAAGCAAAAATGGCCCGCAGGAGGACTATTGGAAGGTGCAGGACAGGAATTTAACTACCAGTTTGCATGAACCAAATTGAACTGACTGAATCCCACAACTGGAATCTTGTTAATGTTGCTTTAACCATGCTTCTTCCAAGGTGATAGTGATAATGATGATGATACAAGGCCAGATCTTTTTGGACAAAAAACCTGCAATAGATCAGAGATGTCAAACTCAAGGCATGCTTAAGTTAGGGGTGCTTAGATTTGGCCCATGGGACTACCTCTGCTAAAAGAAATGGAGCTCCATTTTCACTGGCAGAGGGTTGCAGGCGGCTGTTGCAGCTGAAAACAGAGCTTTGTGAGTCACAAGTATATATAAGGGGCACTGGTCAAGACACCATTATCCGGAAGAGCTGGCAATAAACAGCATGCCTAAATTTTAGGAAAACTCCGGGACCGCCTTCTGCCGCATGAATCCCAGCGACCGGTTAGGTCCCACAGAGTTGGCCTTCTCTGGGTCCCGTCGACTAAGCAATGTCGTTTGGCGGGACCCAGGAGAAGAGCCTTCTCTGTGGCTGCCCCGACCCTCTGTAACCAGCTCTCCTCAGATATCAGAGTTGCCCCCACCCTCCTTGCCTTTCGCAAGCTCCTTAAAACCCACCTCTGTCATCAGGCATGGGGGAATTGAAATTTCCCTTCCCCCTAGGCTTATAGAATTTATACATGGTATGTTTGTATGTATGAATGGTTCTTTAAATTGGGGTTTTTTAGATTGTTTTTAATATTAGATTTGTTTACATTGTCTTTTTATATTGTTGTTAGCCGCCACGAGTGTTCAGAGAGGGGCGGCATACAAATCAATCAACCAACCAACCAACCAACCAACAAACAAACAAACAAACAAACAAACAAACAAACAAACAAACAAACAAACAAATGCCTATAGAGGGTAAGAGCTTTCATGCTCCCAGCTCGTTTTGCTGCAGAAAACATGTGCTTGGAAGAGCTCATTGGATGAGCTTCTTTTGGGTGGGCAATGCAACGCCACTGCATTGATTGACATTTGCTCTCTGGAGTATGGTGATAAGGCCAAGTTTCATCTCCTGTCACTATACAGTTGAGAAAAGCCTCGCCTTCAATCCCAGACAGTCAAGAAATTCTCAGGCAGCAATGACTCTGTCGATATTGTGTGCTTCGGTAAGCATCTTCGGCACCCATTGCAGCAGCGTTCATGCCTTTAGCATTCAGGTAGCATATTACAGTGCGCACTTTGGACTTGGCGGGAAACAGAATGAGGACACTCATCTCTAACCTTCACCACAATGCCAGTCGATGATCTCCTGACCATTGGCACTGCTTGTTCTCTTCTGCAGGCTTCCCGCTACACAATAGTATTAACTTCCCCCACGAACATTCCCCAAGGCTATGTGCCTTGTAACCTTACTTTCCAGATAACCCTTATCTAAATAAATAAATAAATAAATACACTTTTTCAGAAGTTCTAAAGTGCAAACCGTTTACTCTTCCTATTAAGAACAAAATGGTGAATAATAATAGTAATAGTAATAGTAACAGTAACAGTAATAGTAATAGTGGTAATAATAGTAAGAGTAGTAAGAGTAGTAAGTCCGCAGTCTGCATTGGTTGCTGATCAATTTCCGGTCACAATTCAAAGTGTTGGTTATGACCTTTAAAGCCCTTCATGGCATCGGAGCAGAATATCTCCGAGACCACCTTCTGCCGCACGAATCCCAGCGACCGATTAGGTCCCACAGAGTGGGCTTTCTCCGGGTCCCGTCAACTAAACTATGTCAGTTGGCGGGCCCCAGGGGAAGAGCCTTCTCTGGCGGCCCCGACTCTCTGAAACCAGCTCCCCCCAGAGATTAGAACTGCCCCTACCCTCCTTGCCTTTCGCAAACTCCTTAAAACCCACCTTTGACATCAGGCATGGGGGAACTGAGATATCTCCCCCGGGCCTATACAATTTATGTATGGTATGCGTGTGTGTATGTTTGTTTAATAATGGTTTTTAAAAAATATTTTTAATTGCAAATTATTAGATTTGTTATAAACTTTATTGTGTTGTGAGCCGCCCCGAGTCTATGGAAAGGGGCGGCATACAAATCTAATAAATAATAATAATAATAATAATAATAATAATAATAATAATAATAATAGTAGTAGTAGTAGTAATACTAATACTAATAATAATACTAATAATAATAATAATAATAATAATAATAATAATAATAATAATAATAATAATATGAAGATTTGTATGCCGCCCTTCTCTGAAGATTTGGGGCGAATATAAAATCCTATCACTGAATAAACACAGTTTCTTTTCCTGAGAAAACTTGTAGGTAGCATAATTACTTACTTGGAAACTAATTGTTTGACAGTGAGTGAACAGCTTTACATAAACTTATGAACTCAAAGTCCTCCTTTGCTACTTGGGAATCACCTGACTTCTTTGTCTGCTGGGGAGTCATCCTGAACTTAGCGTTCGCTTTCTTTTGAAGTCTATCTGGAAAATACCAAGTTGGATTTCTTTTCTTTTTTTTTTAACTCCCCTGTCTTTGGAAAAATCCAGTTCCATAAGAAGAATGTGCTGAGCTCCAGATTCAGCACCTTAAAAGGTGGCATTGTTTTAAAGACAGCTCAGCTCTTGTAAAAAAAAAAAAAAGGAGGGGGGGCTTCATTGAAGTTGTGGCTGACTTGAGGCACACCTACATTTCTGAATTGCCTGCCTTGTTTAAAGAGAGACAGAGAGAGACAGAGAGAGAGAGAAAAGAAAAGGTCTGAAGCAAAGGCTGCCACCTATAAAAATAGCACCGATTGTTGGCATGAAGGCCTTTTAAATATATTTCCAAGGTATGCCTAGCACACCCTTAATTGCGCTCAAGAGCTCTTTTTGGCACTTTTTATCTCCTGGCCTTGTCATTCCAGAGTGCAGAAATGCAGATCTCCTTAAGTCAAACCACTCCTTTAGTTCATTCAAAGAACAATCGCTGTACGTGACACCCCGGGTGCAGGTGACACACTGTCCTTGTGCAACAGAGTCTTTGCTTTGGCTGGAAAGAAATAGCAGTGGGCAAAGAGAAACAAATAAGGAGTTTTGTAAAAAGAGGGCAGAATAAATTCATAATCCAACTCAGTGTTTACATGCCTAACAATCTATGGACTGGATTTTGGGTACTTCTTATCCTGTACTGTCCCTGTGGTGTTTCAATCATGACACTGTCTTCCTCTACTTCATTGCTTCTCAAATAGTGGGGTGTGCCCCCCACAAGGGATGGCGCAGAGCGATGCCGGGGAGGGGGGGCGTGACTCTGGGGAATGCGCTTTTTTTTGCCGCAGGGAATAGGATGCACGTCCTACCTGATACTTGTACCAGGACCTTCATCACATTCCTTAGCTTTGTGTCCAGGGCAGCCCATTCTAAAAGAAAACATCTCACAAATTCAATCAAACTTCTTGAACTCACAAGACTTTTTTTTTTTAGAATGGGCTTCCCTGGACACAACAGCGAGGAACATGACGGAGGTACTGGCAGGAGTGGGCTGCTGCCTGGATGGGAGATTAGATTAGATTAGATTTATTGGATTTATATGCCGCCCCTCTCCGCAAACTCGGGGGGGCTCACAACAAAGTAAAAACAATACATAATAGCAAATCCAATACCCACCAATCCAATTACAATGTTAAGCTAAAAAATTCATAAAAAACAACCCCAGAATATTAAAAAACAAGCACACAATCAATCTAACAGCAAAACAACATGGGCAAGGGGGAGATGTTTTAGTTCCCCCATGCCTGACGGCAGAGGTGGGTTTTAAGGAGTTTGCGAAAGGCAAGGAGGTTGGGGGCAATCCTAATCTCAGGGGGGAGCTGGTTCCAGAGGGTCGGAGCCACCACAGAGAAGGCTCTTCCCCTGGGTCCTGCCAGATGACATTGTTTAGTCGACGGGACCCGGAGAAGGCCAACTCTGTGGGACCGAACCGGTCGCTGGGATTCGTGCGGCAGAAGGCGGTCCCGGAGATATTCTGGTCCGGTGCCATGAAGGGCTTTATAGGTCATAGGAGGAATGCAGTGGGGTAGCGAAAATGGAGCTCCACCCCAGAGCACCCAATTTGCACTGAAAGGTGTTGAAAGAAAATACAGGGCTTCCTGCATAAGCCACGCCCACAGTGTGGTAGTAAAAAGTTTGGTAGCCCTTCACTGGGTACTGGTACAAGTGTCAGGTAGGACAAGTGTCTTGCGGTGTGGCACAATTTAGGGGTGACAGGTTGGGTAGGGCAGAGAGTGGTGTGTGTGTGCGAAATGTTTACTTCCTGGCAGGGGTGGGCAGCAGGCAGGACAGGATGGAACGCAGTTCCACCAGTGGAAATTTATTTATTTATTTAATGGATTTATATGCCGCCAAGAACTCGCGCATCTCACAACATAAATTAAGCTGTGTGTCCAGCTCCAGCTGGCCATCCCCCCCTCCCATCCTCCTCCTCCTCCTCGGAAAGCAGCAGGGAGACCAGCACCAGCAGGAGTTGCAGGGGGCCCATTTTCTCCCCCATCTTTTCTCCACAGCTGATTGGCACAGATTCGCCTTGCTACCCAGCCTGAGGCAATGAGTGACCCAGGAAGGAGAGCGTGGGAAACGCGAAGGTAATTGTCACCCCAGGGAATGACACTGCTGAGGTTGTAAGTCGAGGACTTAACAGTTCACTTGAACGATGATGATTGTTCAAGCCACTTCCACCTGGTCACATGGCTGACAAGCCACTCCTACCCAGTCACATGACTATCAAGCCACACCCACAAAATAAGCCACACCCACAATGTGGCAGTAAAAATTTTGGCTGCCCACTACTGCTTACTGGGGAGGGGCAAAACCAAAAATAATTGAGAAGCACTGCTCTACTTCTTTCTCTACTTCTTCATATTACTCCAATGCCTATGGAGATTCTCGGTCATCCACGTCATGGTGCTTTTTTTTCAGGAGGCAACTTGGACTTTCTTGGGTTTTTTTGTTTGAAGACATTTTGCTTCTCATCCAAGAAACTTCTTCAGCTCTGAGTGGATGGTGGGGAAGGATTTATATTCCTTGTAGAATGGCCTTTTACATTCTTTTAGAGCAGGCGCCCCCAAACTTGGCAATTTCAAGACTTGTGGACTTCAACTCCCAGAATTCTCTTGCCAGCATAGCTGGCTGGAGTATTCTGGGAGTTGAAGTCCAAAAATGTTAAAATTGCCAAGTTTGAAGAACTCTGTTTTAGAGAATGATTACAGTGGTTACATTCTTTTAGAGCAGTGGTTCTCGACCTGGAGGTCGGGCCTCCTTTGTTGGTTGAATGACAAAAGACAAATTTCCCATGGTGTTAGGAACTAAAGCTTTTATTCTGTCGCCTTGGAACATATTTTTACAATCCGACCACTCAAGTGTTTACAGTGGGGGTGTTCCTCTGACCTTCCTGCCAATCAGCTTAAAGTTCTGTTGGGCAAATTGGTGCTAGACTTATGGCTGGTGGTCACCACAACATGAGGAACTGTATTAACGGGTTGCGGCATTAGAAAGGTTAAGAACCACTGTTTTAGAGAGTGGTTGAGGCCTGACTGAGAATCTTCATAGCTGTGCTAAGATGAATATTTTTCAAATGGTATGGGAGTATAAACGGATTTTCCAGAAAAGTTGCACTTCAATTTGAGATGCAACCTGGACTCATCCCCAACAGCTTGTGCCTGTCTTCAGCAGGGAAGGGACACAGGGCAGAAAACTACTGCAGCCAAGAAGGGTCCACACCCATTTACACTACTCAAGAGACCATGAAGACACAGATAAACCTCCAAATGCCCTCAATGACCCTCTAAAAGAATGCAAATGACCAACTATCTGCAAGGAAAATAAATCCCTCCACTCTCCACCATCCAAGAAGCTTCTTGGATGACAAGAAAAATGTCTTCAAAGAAAGAACAAGAAAGTCTAGTTACCTCCTGAAAAAAACCCCACCTTTGGGATTGCTAGAGTTGGGAGCTAGAATGTTTATATGTATATGAAAACATCAAGATTATAAAGCTCTTTTGACTCTCCAGGTTTCCAGGTTTTGAGCTATTGCAGAAATTAGATGTTCTTTCTAAAACATTGAGAATTGCAAATATCTTAATACAGAAGATTCTTAAAAGTAAACATAAAGATAAAACTGGAGACTTTTCCTTTAGACCTAATAGATAAAGCACTTGGGGGGGGGGGAATGGAACTTTGATGTTTATACATATTGAGAGCAGCAAAATTACATTAAGGACAGAAATGGAAGGGCAATGTGATTCCTACAATAGATGAATGGCTGCAAACGTTGATGGAGTTAGCAGAGGACTCCTTTGAAGAAAGATAAGAAGATAATGAATTTTGTTTCTACTTGGAAACCGCTTTTGGACTTTGCGCTTGAGATGGGGGGGAAATACAATTTTGAATTGGGGTTTTGCTGATTAGATAGATTTGGTGTTATAGAGATGGTGAACGCATGCACACAGCTGGAAATTTGGCTTAAAAAAAAACTGGAAAAAATTTTCCCCCTCCCCCAAAAAAATTCTAAAAAAAAAAGAGAATATAATTCTGATTTGATTAATTTATTTATTTTTGTTCTGACTCTGTCCATCTTGTCTCAATCCTGCCTACTTTGCAAAGTGCCCACCCTAGTACATAATTCAAAGGCCAAATACAGCCCTTCTCTCCCCCCCCCAAACAATATTTCATTGTACCCCTGGGCTAAATGAATGTACATATCACCTGTGGCCCTCACTGACTGACATTCCAGCTGGACAACAAATCTTCCACTTCCCATATGCTACACGTAGTGTAGGAATGCATGCTGGACTGCATCAAATGTTAGGGTGATGACCTTCACAAGAGTTATTAGGTTGACCTCTCTTCTGGTGGCTGCCCAGGTGCAGATTAAGAATTTCACAGCACTGTTTTGAGAAGGGCATCCATTTCTAAAATCTGTCATAATCTAACGTAGGAGTTCTAGAGGAAGCAGAATTTAATTCCATTGTGGAAGCAAACAAGTTAAAAGGTGCTGTTGTTTCAATTTGGCTAAAAGAGTAACCCCGATCAGTAACAGAATATAAATACTTCCACAGAATAGAATAGAATAGAATAGAATACAATCCTAAATTGCATTAACAGAGGGATACAATCTAGATCAATACTACTCTATAAAGCCTTAGTTAGACCGCACCTGGAGTATTGCATTCAGTTTTGGTCATCACACTATAAAAAAGATATTGAGACTCTAGAAAAAGTGCAGAGGAGAGCAACCAAGATGGTCAGGGGACTAGACACTAAAACATATGAAAAGCAGTTGCAGAACCTGGGCATGGTCAGTCTGGCGAAGAGAAGTTTAAGTTTAAGTTTAATCAGATTTGTATGCCGCCGCTCTCCGCAGACTCGGGGCGGCTCACAGCAATAACAATACAATGTAAAACAAATCTAATATTTAAGTTAATTTAAAAAACACCACAAATTAAAACCAATCATACATACTAGCGTACCATGCATAAAGGACCAGGGGAGACATGATAGCAGTGTTCCAAAACTTGAGGGGCTGCCACAGAGAGGAGGGGGTCAAGCTATTTTCCAAAGCACCTGAAGACTAAACAAGGAATAATGGATGGAAACTGATCAAGGAGAGATTCAGCCTAGAAATAAGGAGACACTTTCTGACAGTGAGAACAATCAACCAATGGAACAGCTTGCCTTCAGAAGTTGTGGGAGCTTCATCACTTGAGATTTTTAAAAAGAGATTGGACTGCCATTTGTCATAAATGGTGTAGGATCTCCTGCTTGAGCAGAGGTTGGGCTAGATGACCTGCTAGGTCCCTTCCAACTCTGTTAATCTGTGTCTGTACATAAGTGAGGGAAACTCTGAGAGGCATTTATGACTTTAAATATGAAATAGCACAATTAGTTAATCAGTAAACTGTACAAGAGGGAGGCGTGGAAAACTCTGAGACAAAACTGAACATTTCTGAGGTTAAAATTCACTCTTCAATGCCTGAAAAATATATGGACAAAAAATGGCAGGAGAACTTTATACAGCTCCATGTTGTAATCATTATATCCTTTCTAGGGGAATAGGTAACTTAGCCTGTTGCAGCTAAAACAACAGGAAATCTTTACTGAAGTTTTTGTTGACTACAGCTGATGAATGGGCTCCAGTCCACCCAAGTTTATGCCACAATAAATCAGTCTTTAAGATGCCCCAAGACTCCCTGCTGCTTCCATTATCCAATTGTAGTGTTTGTGCCTCGCTTCCTATGTTGCATTGCATAGAAATCGCATCATGAAAGATGTACATGTTGCTGTGCACGTTGGATGAATGGAATCTTGACGTTTTCATTTTTGCAGTATTCTTCTGACTTATCCATCCTTCCAAAAAGCTGACTTAATTCAGTATTACTAATGGGAGATGAGTAGAGTTTCAAACAGAGGTCTTTTGGCCTCTTCTTTTAGTTTTAAAAGAGTGATGGCAAACCTTTCTTTCCTTGGGTGCTGAAAGAGCATGAGTGCATGGTATTGCGGATGTGTGAGTGCCCACACCCATAATTCAATGCCTGGGGAGGGCAAAAACAGCTTCCCCCAGCCCCTGGAGGCCCTCTGGAGGCTGGAAATGACCTGTTTTACAACTTCTGGTGGGCCCAGTAGGCTCATGTTTCGCCCTCCCCAGGCTCTAAAGGCTTCCCTGGAGCTGGCGGAGGATAAAAACGCCCTCCCCCATCCCCCCGGAGGCTCTTTGAAAACAAAAAAACACCCACCCAGAGCCTTTGTGCTGGCCAGCACACACATGCATGTTGGAGCTGAGCTAGGGCAATCGCTCAAGTGCCAGCAGATATGGCTCTGCATGCCACCTGTGGCATCCTGCCATAGGTTCGCCATCATTGTTTTAGAATCTTTGATCATTACATTCAGAATGCCTGTTGTGTCACTCACCATAATCCAGACAATACTAACTGATGGGAGCAGTAGTGGGTTGCTACTGGTGTAGTAGCGGACTGCACGCCGGTAGCGCCTCCCAGATTGCCCAATTTGCACGCGAGTATTCTGATGCCAGTCCTATGGCTGTTGCCATCTTTTTCTTCAATTTTTCATAGATTTTTCTTCTGCCCATGCACAGAAGCAAAATCTCACGAGGTGACTCACGCATATGTGAGATTTTGGAAATTTTTTGCTTCCGGCATGTGCGGAAGCCAAAAAAATCACCAAAATCTCGCATGCACATGCATCCCTTCACGAGATTTCAGCATGTATTTGCTTCCCACGCATGCGCAGAGCCAAAAATACACTGAGGACATGCAGGTAAAACAACCAAAGCTGCGCGCACAGCACATTGGTAGCAGCAGGAGTAGCAATGGGTGGGAGGTCAGTTTGAGCTTGAAACAGCTCAATGGTTTTTTTTTTAAAAAAAATTATAATAATCTTCCCTAGTACAGCTGTTTTCCAAACACAGAAGAGAAGGTTAATCCTCTCTTCCTCCCGATAGTTCATAGCACAGGGTTCCTAAAACATCCCTATATACTGTATATGGCTTCTCTAGGGAATCCCTCTCTCCATTTTCCTTTTCATTTGTTCTCACCTAGGTTTTTCCCAAACCACAAAGCAGACTCCTCGCTCCAATAAAACCTCTTTTATTTAATGTTCAGTGAATTTCTCTCCAGCAAAGTCTTTTCTGTCCCACAGTCTTTCAAGATAGTTCACAATTACCGACCAGGCTTTATCAGGCTTGGAAAGTGGCCAAGCCGATATCTTACACATGCCACAATACTTGGCAAGAACGCAGGAATTAACTAATTAAGTGGACAACTTATTTATTTATTCATTCATTCATTCACTCACTCACTCACTCACTCACTCACTCACTCACTCACTCACTCACTCATTCATTCATTCATTCATTCATTTGACTTCTATGCCACCCAATTGTCTTCTGCAAACTGTCCTCCCCATTTACTCCTCCTTTATTCCCCATGGGAGGGGCCATTCATTGTCCGCCTTACTCCCAAGTCGACCCTTGTTCCTCAATTGTTCCTTTTGTCTGGCAACTCTGCACATGTACACACTGGCAACAGACTCCAGTTGTTCTTCTGATTCACTGATGTCTGACTCCAAAGGTAATTGATAACTGTCAGATTGCCCTGGCTCCATTTCTGATTCTGACACAAAACATTTGTCCGAGCCTTCCCCAAACTCAAGGACTGGCCCATGCTCCTCCCCAACCTCCTCACTGTCCATATGTGCTGCCAGCTCCAGTAGCTGCTGGCGGGCCTCAACATCACTCCAGATCTCAACCTGATGTCATATTTCCTAGTTTGCGTACCCCAATACGTGCAAACCCATTAAGGTAAATCTCTTTTATTTGAGTTCTCCCATAGCTCAATGGATAGGAAATGCGTCTTCAGGCATCATGTTCAGGGTTTATCAATGGGGACTTTCGGGGTCTTATGGGGGTACACACTTCCTAATGCCAATATAGAAAGTAAAATTGGACTACTCTCAATAGTTACTGTCTTCTATGCCCTGGCCCTGATCCTAAAGTTATGAATTAACTTCGGGACCACCTTCTACCGAATAATTCCCAGCGACCAATAAAGACCCACAGAGTTGGTCTTTTTCAGGTCCCATCAGCCAAACAATGTTGGCCGCAGGGGAGAGCCTTGTCTGTGGTGGCTCCAGTTCTCTGGAACCAGCTACCTCTGAAGATCCATATACTCTCCACCCTACTGGCCTTCTGCAAAGCTGTAAAGACCTGGCTTTTCTGGCAGGCCTGGGCCGTTGATCAAATGAGGTACTGTTTAGATCCAGCCATGAGAGATATTGAGAGATATGTATGGTGTTTTATTAGGGTTTTGTAATTATTTTTAAACTGTTTCTTTTAAATGCTGTTATTATTTGTGGTATGCCGCTCAGAATCCTTGTGGAGTGGGGGGCATATAAATAAAATTAATTAATAAAATTAATTAATTAATTAATTAATTAATGTGATCTCATATTTGGCCAATGATGTCATTAACTGGATTCAACTTCTTGGAGGTTATTATCAGAGACGGCTGTACTTCTTTATTCTGCCCCAGCTCTATGAAATCAACTCCCTCCCTCCCGAGGTCCGTACTGCTCCCACCCTTTGGCTTTCTGTAAGGCCATGAAGACCTGGCTTTGCCGACAGGCCTGGGGGCCATGAACCAACAACAACCATGACCAAATTGTATGAATGTTTAGTATATATGTTGGGTTAATTTATCATGTTTATTAGTGTTTTTAATTAATGGTTTTATAACCAAGTTTCATATTTGACTTCTTTTTATTGTCTTGTGTCTTTTTACGCCTTGAGTCCTTTGGGATTGGGTGGCATAGAAGTCGAATCAATAAATCAATAAATCAATAAACCAATGAATCAATGAATCAATGAATCAATGAATCAATGAATCAATAAACCAATTAACCAATTAACAAATTAACAAATTAACAAATTAACAAATTAACAAATTAACAAATCAACAAATAGAGAGTAAATAAACCCAAATGATGGCATCCGGGTGGGTAGGAGGAGCTTCACGCTTCCTTCGCGCCCAGCTGTCCGATGACTGACAGCCACGAGCGAACCGGGACCATTTCACCCCTGCATCCATCCTATCCTGGTCACTAGTTTCACAGCAGAATCCTATGCATATTGTGCTTAGAAAAAGCTCTTTATTACTTTTCCTGTCCTGGTGAAAGATGCATTGGATTTACATCCAAAGTGTTTCATAGTTCTAATATTTGCTCCTATTTGACCTGCCTAAATAGCCAACACTGGATAGCTCTGTCCTAGGGGAAGATATGGCATCCTGTAGCTCTTGTTTATCCCAACCTGACACCATCCCAATGTGCTGAGTTTACAAATCTTAGTACTCACAGTGGGTGGGGGGGATATAGATGGATAACTATACCAGAGGCTATCCGGGGTCTCTTGCATACATTCCAGCTGGGGTTATTCCAGAGTTGAGGAGAACATAAGTGTCCCCTTGCCCTTTCCATTCCACATTGATCTATCCATTTTGTGGTGCTTAGATGTGGTGGTTACAGTGAAGGGCTACCAAAATTTTTACTACCACACTGTGGGCGTGGCTTATGCAGGACGCCCTGGATTTTCTTTCAACATCTTTCAGTGCAAATTGGGTGCTCTGGGGTGGAGCTCCATTTTCGCTACCACACTGCGTTCCCCCCCCCAGTCCGGGCAGTAGCCCACCCCTGGGCATAGAGCAATCTCTGGAAGTGTCCAAATAAGTTCAGAAATGGCTTCTGGAACTAAACATGAACAATTAATATGACTCCAATATACACCTTGCAAAAATCCCAAGGAGAATTGTATTCAAGGGTATTAAAAGTGTCAAGGTTTTGGGGGGGGGGGTTGCCCACCCTCTGGAAAAAGGAAATAAAATTATTAAAGAAAGCTTTAATTTTGACTGAAAAAAAGAAATAAACCTTCAGCTGAAACTGGGAAGGAGAGAGTCTGGCCATTTTGCCAAGTGTGTTACGATCTCTTTCTCCATTTTCAGATTCTTGAAACCGATTCAGCCTTCAATATGCAGATTGTTCAGTTTTACTTTCTGATAGCTTTTTGGGCGTACGCCTGAAAAAACATCACCATGACAAAAAGGTGAAGTTTATCGTTGACATTTTTTAAATTTTTTAAAGCGAGTGGCAGTGGTTATTTATTTATTTATTCATTCATTCATTCATTCGATTTTTATGCCGCCCTTCTCCTTAGACTCAGGGCGGCTTACAACATGTTAGCAATAGCACTTTTTAACAGAGGCAGCCTATTGCCCCCACAATCCGGGTCCTCATTTTACCCACCTCAGAAGGATGGAAGGCTGAGTCAACCTTGAGCCAGTGATGACATTTGAACCGCTGACCTACAGATCTACAGTCAGCTTCAGTGGCCTGCAGTACAGCACTCTACCTGCTACGCCACCCCGGCTCTTTTATTATATTTATATTTATATTTATATTTATATTTATATTTATATTTATATTTATATTTATATTTATATTTATATTTATATTTATATTTATATTTATATTTATATTTATATTTATATTTATATTTATATTTATATTTATATTTATATTTATATTTATATTTATATTTATATTTATATTTATATTTATATTTATATTTATATTTATATTTATATTTATATTTATATTTATATTTATATTTATATTTATATTTATATTTATTTAATTTATATTATTTATATTTATATTTATATTCATATTCATATTTATATTTCTGCATAAGTCACCTCAGCTCTCCCCAACCCCAAAATTCACCTTTGCAGTGAAGGGATGGAAACAGCAGCCAAAGGGAAAATGCCAACGTGTTTGCTAGCAGCTTGTGACTGTTCTTGGCCAAGCAGGCTGGGTGTCAGGTTGACAAAAGCTGCCACTGGGGGATTTAATTCAATGGATCTGCATAGGATACTTGAAAACTGCCATGGTGTCTCCAGTCACGAAGCGAGTGGCTGTTCCTTCCTTTGGCCTAAGACTACGAGGGTGATTGCAATCCTATCCTCGTCACGCCTGTGGAGTTGCTCACTTCTGAATATCCAGGGGATGACAGACTGATCTCAACAGGTTGATACATGTCCATCAGTTTTCCAGAATCTACTTTCTGTTTTCTGCTCTTTGTATTTAGTAGTATGAATAGAAAGACAGGAGCCTGCAGTTCTTAAGGTAGAAATGTTAAGCATTAGTTGACCATTGTTTGGCTTCAAGACAAAGAAGCACAGGGCCCAGAGCCTGCTGAAATAAGGGAAAGTAGGAAGCACCAGCAAGTGTTATGGCAAACACATCTTATTCAGACAGGCAGCAACAATCATTCTGTTTTCAAGGATGTTTATCTACCTCTGGCTTAAACCTAGCAGCCTAATAAATCTGTATAGAGTGGCAGGATGAAGATTTATAACTATCATATTTTTTGGAATATACTGGTACCTCTACTTACGAACTTAATTCATTCCGTGACCAGGTTCTTAAATAGAAAAGTTTTTAAGAAGAAGCAATTTTTCCCATAGGAATCAATGTAAAAGCAAATAATGTGTGTGATTGGGGAAACCACCTTTTCTGGTCCTGTTTCCTCCCACGAGATTCCTACAGAGGCCCTACAGAGGCTTCTCCCCACCTTTTCCAGCCCTGTTTCCTCCCAGGAGATTCCTAGAGAGGCCCCAGGGAGGCTTCTGCCTGCCTTTTCCAGCTCTGTTTCCTCCCAGGAGATTCCTAGAGAGGCCCCACAGAGCCTTCTCCCCACCTTTTCCAGCCCTGTTTCCTCCCAGGAGATTCCTAGAGAGGCCCCAGGGAGGCTTCTCCGTGCCTTTTCCAGTTACAGTTTTGGAGGCTCGGGTTTGTAAGTGGAAAATGGTTTTTAAGAAAAGGCAAAAAAAATCTTGAACACCCGGTTCTTATCTAGAAAAGTTCGTAAGTACAGGCATTCTTACCACTGTATAAGACGCACCTTAGTTTTGGGAGAGGAAAATGGGGTGGGGGGGGATCTACTAACCTTAGCATCCTTAGTCTAGTTAGCTTCAGCACATCATTTTATCCCCTGATTAGGGCTGGGGGAAAAACATTTTTTGAAGGGAATGCCAATGAAAACAAGCCTGCAAAGACTTGGGGCTTCTTCGGAGTAGCAATGAAAAAATCCTGCAAGCCGAGAAAATTGTCTAGTTAAGGCTGAAAAAGCCTTTTTTGGAGGGAGTAACAATGAAAACAAGCCTGTAAACCTGGAAGAGGCAGGAAGATTATTAGCACCTTATTAGAACTGGGGAGAGGGAAAGCTTCAAAAAAGCTACATTTGGAGTATAAGACACACCTAAATTTTCAGCCTCTTTTAGGATGGAAAAAGGTGCATCTTATACTCTGAAAAATATGGTAAGTCCTAAACTGAGAACCTAAATGGAGTATAGCCACCACTGGTTGATCTGGCTACTTGATTTCCAGATGGTCATTTTAAATCCTGAGAACTTCAATCTCTCTCCTGCTAATCCAGAAGCCATTCTGGTCCATATCCATTTTTTTAGATGTTCTTTGCCACCAATATTAGAGTACAAAAGGATATTTATCATTGTTTCTATAAGAGTCCTTATTCTTCTCCCCGTGCCTTATTCAGCACCTCTTCTAGATTGCCAATGGATCTATCAAACTGGCAATGCATCATTTTGGTATTGATACAGCTGTTTAATCCAGAATTTGTATGTTTTTTTTTTTTTTTAAGCTGCATTCATCTCATCTTTTCTTCAATAGCAGATTTGATTTTTGGGAAATACAATGATACAGCCTTATTCCTTTACTCTGATGGTGGTGGGATCAGGGAATATAACAAAATTATGCCTTTTTTGTTTTTGGGGATTTTTTTAGCACAAATCACAATAATTTATTTTGAAACCTTTCTTTAGAAAACAGTTGAGATTATAACTGCCACAACTGACATAAATTTGTTTGCTTCCATCTGAAATACAAATATTAATAATTCAAGCTCAAATAGCCCTGATCTAGGACCAGGACATAAATAACCTGATTTCACATGAATTTTTCCTAACTCACTGGCTGCAACTTTCTTTTTCTTACTGAAGGGGAAAAAATTCTTATTGAAAATAAGGTGCTTGGGAACAAATGAAGACCTTTTTCGGTTCCAGCTGCCAAATTATACCAAAGGAAAATATATTTTATATAATTCATTTTTTAAATAATATTGTAAATGAGGCTGTTTCAGCAAGGATCTGTAAAATGTATTTGGCTGGAGCTCTGTGGCTAATAGGAGGAATCCTAGGACAGGGGTCTCCAATCATGGCAACTTTAAGCCCGGCGGACTTCAATTCCCAGAATTCCCTAGCCAGTTTAGCTTTGCTGGCTGGGGAATTCTGGGAGTTGAAGTCCACCAGGCTTAAAGTTGCCATGATTGGAGACCCCTGTCCTAGGAAACAGGAGATGTTTTTCATCTCTTTCCAAAAATAGAAAGCAAAGTCTGCCTCCTGATATCAAACATAACCATCCCACAAGCCTGCTGCCCTTTCTCTCCAAACATCAACCATCTGTCTTGATAGAGACAAAATGGATGGGATGATTCATCATAAGTATGAGAGGAATCATGGGAAATCTTAGACCTGCATAAGCAGAGGTTTCCTTCTCCTTGGCAAAGTCTTCCCTGAGTAACTTCTGGGTATGCCTTTGAGTCAGCTTTTTATTTCTGGTGATTACCTGGACTAGACCCTGCAGATTTCTTGGCAAATGGTTTGCCATTGCTTCCTTCCTGGGGCTGAGAACAGTGACTGGCCCAAGGACTCCTCAGTAACTTTGTCCCTTAGGCCAGGGGTCTCCAACCTTGGCAACTTTAAGACTTGTGGACTTCCAGAATTTCTCAGCCAGCTTTGCTGAGGAATTCTGGGAGTTGAAGTCCACAAGTCTAAAGTTACTGTTGTGATTCAGCCTGAGGCTGCTCAGGGACCAGCTGTGTCTCTGCTGGCTCCATGCCCGGAGGAGGATGACAGCGCAGAGGAGGGGGCTGAACAGTCGGACGGGGGAGAGGAGAGTCAGGAATGGGATGAAGGAGAACAGCATGAGAGCCCCGGGGGGGGGGGGCTCTCCCCAGCCAGTAGCTTGGAGTCATTAGGTGATGACGCACAAGCTGTCATTGACATGAGACAGAGACGTTCAGAGCAACGAAAGGAGCAGTTAAAGAAATATTTTCACCATTGAATTAGAAACAGCTGGGTTTGGGTGTGGTCCTCATCAGCAGGGTTTAAAAGGCAGGCAAGGCCTTGAAGCCATGTGGAGTGTTATCAATTGGAGTTGCAGTGACCTGTTTTGATTCTCAGCGTCTCTGATCTTGGCTTGTGGCCTCGCAGTCTGGAAGACTCGTGGGAGGCATCTGTTTGCTATCTACAGCTTCGTCTTGGCAGCAAGAATCTGGTATTGCTTCATGGACTATTCCCTTCGTGTATATATTTGAAGTTCCAGCGTTTTTCCTGTTTGTAAGGACATTTTCTGTTACCTGTGTTTTCCTTGAATTATATAAACTGCCTTTGCCTTTTACCAATGTGTCTGGCTTCTCTTTTTGGGTTGGTATTGGCTTCTGGAGTGCCCCAGACAGAACAAGTTACCAAGGTTGGAGACCCATGTCTTAGACGGTACAAGAATTCATTGTCTCCCAGCTTCAAGCCTGATGCCTTAACCAGTATACCAAACTGGCTCTTTACCAAACAGCTATAGTCTTGGCTCTTTACCAAGCAACTTTAGCAATTATGGGCATGGATAGTCTAGTGAAGAGAAGGACCAGGGGATGCATGCTAGCAGGGTTTCAATTCTCGAAGGGCTGCCACAGAGAGGAGGGAGGGTCAAGCTAGCAGTAGTATTATAGCATTTAGACTTAGATACTGCTCCATAGTGCTTTTTCAGTCCTCTTTAAGTGGTCTACAGAATCAGCATATTGCCCTCAACAATCCGGGTCCTCATTTTGCCCACCCCAGAAGGATGCAAGGCTGAATCAACCTTGAGCCAGTGGGGAGATTTGAACTGCTGAACTACAGCTAGCAGTTAGCTGAAGGAGCCTGCAGTGTTTCACTCTAACCACTGCACTACCGCGACTATTTTCCAAAGCATCTGAAGGCCAGACAAGGAATAATGGATGGAAACTGATCAAGGAAAATCAACTTAGAAGCAAGGAGGAACTTTCTGACAGTGAGAACTATCAACCAATGGAACAGCTTGCCTTCAGAAGGTGTGGGAGCTTCATCACTTGAGACTTTCAAGAAGGGATTGGACTGCCATTTGTCAGAAATGGTGTAGGGCAGTGTTTTTCAACCAGTGTGCCGTGGCACACTAGTGTGCCGCAAGACATGGTCAGGTGTGCCGCGAAGCTCAGAGAGAGAAAGAAAACAAGAGAGAGAGAAAGAAAGAGAGAGAGAAAGAAAGAAAGAGCAAGAGAGAGAGAAAGCAAGCAAGAGAGAGAGAAAGAAAACAAGAGAGAAAGAAAGCAAGAGAGAGAGCAAGAGAGAGAAAGAAAGAGAGGGAGGGAAGGTGGGAGAGAGAAAGACATAGAGGGAAGTAGGGAGGGAGAGAGAAAGAGAGCAAAAAAAGAGGAAAGAAGGAAGAGAGAAAGAAAGAGGGATGGGGAGAGAAAAAAAAGATGGAGAGAAAGAGGGAGAGAGAAATAGAGCGAAAGGGAGGAAGAGAGAGAATTTTTTTGTCCAAACTTTTTTAGCCGCCCCCCCCTCAATGTGCCCCATGGTTTTGTAAATGTAAAAAATGTGCCGCAGCTCAAAAAAGGTTGAAAATCACTGGTGTAGGGTCTCCTGCTTGAGCGTGTGTGTGTGTGTGTCTGTGTGTGTGTTGGACTACAAAATCCCTTCCAACTTTGGTAATCTGTTAAAAAACTAATGCATGGTTTTTTTTGAGACTCTTGTATCATTATTCCATCCAAGCACAATCCACAGAAGGGAATTTGTTGGGGAAAAGGAAATCTGTGGAAGTGGGCGTGTGGCATGGTGAAGAAGAACGGCAACCCGGATAAGACGGAGTGGCTGTGGGTTTTGCCTCCCAAGGACAATTCCATCTGTCCATCCATCACCCTGGGGGGGGGAATTATTGACCCCCTCAGAGAGGGTCTTCAACTTGGGCGTCCTCCTCGATCCACAGCTCACATTAGAGAACCATCTTTCAGCTGTGGTGAGGGGGGCGTTTGCCCAGGTTCGCCTGGTGCACCAGTTGTGGCCCTATTTGGACCGGGACTCCTTGCTCACAGTCACTCATGCCCTCATCACCTCGAGGCTCAACTACTGTAACACTCTCTACATGGGGCTAACTTTGAAAAGTGTTCGGAAACTTCAGATCGTGCAGAATGCAGCTGCGAGAGCAGTCATGGGCTTTCCCAAAAATGCCCATGTTACACCAACACTCCGCAGTCTGCATTGGTTGCCGATCAATTTCCGGTCACAATTCAAAGTGTTGGTTATGACCTATAAAGCCCTTCATGGCATCGGACCAGAATATCTCCGAGACCTCCTTCTGCTGCATGAATCCCAGCGACCGATTAGGTCCCACAGAGTCGGCCTTCTCTGGGTCCCGTCAACTAAACAATGTCGGTTGGCGGGCCCCAGGGGAAGACCCTTCTCTGTGGCGGCCCCGACTCTCTGGAACCAACTCCCCCCAGAGATTAGAACTGCCCCTACCCTCCTTGCCTTTCGTCAACTCCTCAAAACCCACCTTTGTTGTCAGGCATGGGGGAATTGAGATATCTCCCCTATATAGGCCCCTGGGCCTATATTATTTATGTATGGTATGTTTGTAGGTATGTCTGCTTAAAAATGGGGTTTCTTAACTACTTTAAATTTTAAAATGTAAATTATTAGATTTGTTATGAATTGTTTTATTATGTTTTGAGCCGCCCTGAGTCTACGGAAAGGGGTGACATACAAATCTGATAAATAAATAAATAAATAAATTTAGATGCATCTCTTCCATCTTGTCTACATTGCTGATATATTATTTGTTGAGTAACGTGACTGGGAAGTCTAAAGAGTTTCCCAGAAGAAAGCCATGACAAACACTTCCACGCTGTTGTCAGGAAAGCTACTGAATGTACCAGTGAAGTCATCAGACTGAAGGCTGACTTGAAGCTGATGTTATCTTTTTAATATAAGGCAATACATTTTCCTGCACAGACCTGATTGCAATCACTATATGAAAATGATTGATGAAAAGGATACTGATGTTTATATATTGTCCCACAAATAAGAATAACTTCAAACTAATAACATATTTACAATGCTGGCCACTATGATAGGAAAATAGTTTACATTATTTATGAACAGCTAACTGCCTAACAGGGAACTGTGAGAAGGCATTTTCTCTCAACTCTGCCCGTCTCTCAAGTCTGTCCTTGTTTGGGAAAAGCAGGGGCATCCGAGAGAGACAGCATGGGACACTTATTGCAAATGAGGCACTCCTGAACACATCAACATGCACAAGCGTGCAACCTCTGATTGATGGATAGAAAAGGAGATAGAGGTTGCCACTCATGACTTGAACTGCAATTTCATATTTGCAATAGTGGCAAATAGCTGTAACTCAAGGTGAAGGTTTGTTCCCCAAGATTGTAGGTTGATTTCTAAACCTTTCATTACCAGGCAAGGTAACATCTTCAGCAGAGTTTAAGGCCAAAAATGCCCATGTTACACCAACACTCCGCAGACTGCATTGGTTGCCGATCAGTTTCCGGTCACAATTCAAAGTGTTGGTTATGACCTATAAAGCCCTTCATGGCATCGGACCAGAATATCTCCGAGACCGCCTTCTGCGCACGAATCCCAGCGACCGATTAGGTCCCACAGAGTCGGCCTTGTTTTGCGTGCCAAAAAGAGGGGTCGCGGGCAGCGGCGGGCCATCAATTTCGGCCCTACTGGAATGCACCGCAAGCATGCCTGGTGTGTAATTCGGCTTATGTGCATGCGCAGAAGCCCGCACAAAGACACACACACACGATTTCTAGGGGTTTTTGCTTCCGCGCATGCGCAAAAGCAAAAAACCTCGGAAATTGGAGAGAAGAGGTAACAGCTGCCCGCCCCGCTGCAAGCTGCTGCTGTGCTGCTGCCAGCCACCACCAGGGCCCCTCGCCCTTGCTCCCCTCGCTGCTTGCCCTGCCGCGCCCCTTGCCAATGCTTACCTGATCACCTCCTGCAGGGGCCATGACACAGGGAGCAGGCTGGGTGGCCCCAATTCTGGCCACATGGCCTGCTCTATGCTCTCCCGTGCCGCAGGTATCTCTCCTGTGGCCTGGGAGATCAAAGAGCAGTCCATGCACCCAGAGCTAGGGCAACTGCTGGCCCCAGCTGGGCATATGCAGCAGCTGAAATCTCTTTCCGGCAGCAAAAATTGCCAGTTTATTTGCTTCCAGTCATGTGCGGAAGCAAAAAACAGGTAATTTTTTTACCGGAATGACTCTGGTTGCATGTGCACAGCGTGTGCATGCCTGACCACAACCGCTATTGTTCTGCCTGTTCTGCCTGGGGTCGCAGGGAGTGGGTGGGTGGGCCAACACCCATAATTCTTTGCGCCCCCCCTGCACATGCATACATGACACCCTCCCCTGCTCCCGGCACACAATGTCACACCCATTTTTCAGTCTTCCCAAGCCTCCAAGCCTTTCTAGCAGCCTGAGGAAGGTGAAAACGCCCTCCCACACACACACACAGAGGCCCTCCGGAGGCCAGAAATGGCCCATTTGCCAAGTTCTGGTTGAACTGGAAGTGCCTTTTTTGGTTGGTTGGTTTGTTTGTTTGTTTGTTTGTTTGTTTGTTTGTTTGTTTGTTTGTTTCTAGGAGCCTGGAGTGGGCAAAAACAGCCCCAGAGGCCAGAAATGGCCCATTTGCCAACTTCTTCAAATTGGGAAACCAGCCATTTTTGGCCTCCGGAAGGCCTCTGGGGAGTGGGGGAAGCCATTTTTACCTCCCAGGCTGCTAGAAATGCAATGCATGTCATATTTTCAATCAATTAAGGGGGAGCAATGCTCATGATTAGCAGATTTGCACAGACAAAGCTGAGCATTTGCTGGTTTTTCCTGTTTGTGCAGCCCTATTTTATTATTATTATTATTGTTATTATTATTATTATTATTATTATTATTATTATTGTTATTATTATTGTTGTTGTTGTTATTATTGTTATTGTTGTTTTGATTATTATTATTGTTTTTGTTATTATTTATTTTTTTATTTATTATTATTATTATTATTATTATTATTATTATTATTATTATTATTATTATTATTATTATCATTATTATTATTAACATTGATTTTTAAAACTGGGGCAAGCCCAGTCAATTGAGCCTATTTATATCCTTTTAATAACAGAATAAGTCCATAGTCCTTAAAGCAAGGCATTATCCAAAAAGTTCCAAGTAAAATGAAAACATCCAACATCTCAATTCCAGGCCAAGTCGCTGCCTAGCTTGTAACAAAGATGTTGAATGTTTTCAATAAAAGACCAGGCAACAATTTAAATACATGTTGTGCTTCAATGGCTAAATCTCAAATTAAAATGCATGCTGGGAAACATTAATAACACAACTTCCCTCACTACTGATATATTTATGTTCATCCAATCCAGCTGTTATGTTAAGCCAGATTCCCTGGAGAATATAATGAAGATATTGGAAATCATTCAGTTGCATGGCATGCTCCATTTTAAGAGGTTCCAGGTATCTAAATACAGTACTTTAAAAATAATTCCAAGTGTGGCTGAAAGAGAGAGAAGAGTAACAGTGACCTCTTCTGGGTTTAGTAAAAACATCCAGCGACAAATGGCAAGACGCTGATGTAAGATTTGCCTTTAAAAAACCATTCATATTTTGTTCTCCCAGATGAAGGGCAGAAAACTATGTCAAACAAATGTTGCACTGCCTAAGTATGCTGTTTTTGAAAGCAAGCTGTTACATTAAGAAGAAAATTCATCTTGGAATCCAAAACCTTGAAAGCTTCAAAGCACAGAGACCTTCAAAGCCAAATAGGAAGACTAAACAATTAATCTGAAACACTCTTCTTCTTTCAAGTACTGTAGCGATTAACTTGCTGTCCCAGTAACTGGGCCAGCATTACTAGTTTAAACAAACAAAATGTCTTGGTTGTTTAATGGCTACATCTCCATCAGATGCACAATGCCAAATAACTCAGTATATTGCTTTTCAAAACATATTCACATTCACACCTATTTTCCTCCTTTTACTCGCATACAGACCTATAAAGAAAAATGCTTCAATTCTAGCATAATTTCAACCATGTCAGTGTAATACTTTATTTTTTTTAAAAAACTTCAGCAAATACCTTCTTTCTGTTTTCACTCATTTTTCAACTACATGCACATGGCACTTTAAGTAGTGAGCTGTTGCTGAAAATGTTTGATTGCTCTGTTTAAGTGATTCCTTCAGCCTGCCAAGTTGTAAATTATCTGCTGTTCCCTGTGTTACAGAAGACCTTCCTTCCTGCGTATGTGCGCTTGGCTTCAAAATCATGGCTGTGGATTTACACTGCTTCCTAGACAAATAATAGGGACCTGTCAGTGATGAAATCATTGCTCCATGGTCAACAGAGGGGATGGATCGAAGATGCTGTAGCAGCCGCCCCGAATCTTCGGAGAGGGGCGGCATACAAATCTAATAAATTATTATTATTATTATTATTATTATTATTATTATTATTATTATTATTATCTTTCTGTATGATTAATGTACAGGAAGTCCCTGGATCAATTCCTAAGTATGTCTTTAATTTGATTTTGTATACAGTGGTACCTCTACTTACGAACTTAATTCATTCTGTGACCAGGTTCTTAAGCAGAAAAGTTTGTAAGAAGAAGCAATTTTTCCCATAGGAATCAATGTAAAAGCGAATAATGCATGCGATTGGGGAAACCCCAGAGAGGTTGGAGGCCCTATTTCCTCCCAGGAGATTGCTAGAGAGACCCCAGGGAGGCTTCTCCCCGCTTTTTCTGGTCCTGTTTCCTCCCAGGAGATTCCTACAGAGGCCCTACAGAGGCTTCTCCCCACCTTTTCTGGCCATTTCCTCCCAGATTCCTAGAGAGGCCCCACAGAAGCTTCTCCTCACCTTTTCCGGAACTGTTTCCTCCCAGGAGATTCCTAGAGAGGCCCCACAGAAGCTTCTCCCCACGTTTTCTGGTTACAGTTTCGGAGGCTCGGGTTTGTAATTGGAAAATGGTTCTTGAGAAGAGGCAAAAAAATCTTGAACATTGGGTTCTTATCTAGAAAAGTTCATAAGTAGAGGCATTCTTAGGTAGAGGTACCACTGTATAAGTAAGTTGGAACTCATGAACAGACTGCCTGTTACTAGAAATGACGGGTGGTATTTTTCTTTCTTGAACTGATGAACCACTGAACACACACAATGTTTTCATGAACTGCTGAAAACAGGTTGTGTATTAAAAACACAAGGCTTCAATGGTTCTTGAAAACATTGTCTTCAGCGATTCATTGGTTCGAGGAAGGGGAATGCCATCCACCATTTTTAGTAATAGGTAGCCTGCTACCGCTCGAATCCCAGCGACCGATAAGGTCCCACAAAGTTGGCCTTCTCCGGGTCCCATCGACTAAACAATGTCGTTTGGCGGGCCCCAGGGGAAGAGCCTTCTCTGTGGCGGCCCCGGCCCTCTGGAACCAACTCCCCCCAGAGATTAGAACTGCCCCCACCCTCCCTGTCTTTCGTAAACTACTCAAGACTCACTCATGCCGCCAGGCATGGGGGAGTTAAGATATTCCTTCCCCCTAGGCCATTACAAGTTATGCATGGTATGTTTGTGTGTATGTTTGGTTTTATAATAAGGGTTTTTAGTTGTTTTATTAATTGGATTGTTACATGCTGTTTTTTATCATGGTTGTCAGCCGCCCCGAGTCTACGGAGAGGGGCAGCATACAAATCCAATATAAATAAATAAATAAATGAATGAATGAATGAATGAATGAATGAATGAATGAATGAATAAATAAACAAGTTGCCCATAAGTCAGAAGTTCTTAACCCAGGAACTGATAGTACAGGAAATATTGTTAATGGAATGTACTAAGTATACGTTTTTCAGTTCTCTGTGGGTGCAAATGGGAGATGGTATCAATCCTCATCAAGATAGTTGACCCATAGGTGGAATGGGACTTTTAGCCTCCTCCAGTTGGCCGAACCTGTTCGTCCCCAGCCTTCCACCCACAGCCACTGGTTGCTGCCTTTTCTCCTTGGCCCTTTTACTGAACAGACTCAAAAGCACTTCCGCCCTGGCTATTTGGATGCAGGGGACACTTGGCCGCTAGCCAATCAGAGGATTTGTTACTCTTTTTCTCAGCTTTATTTTGTTTTGAACATGGGGGAGAGGTGGAGATGCGCGTCCGCCTTCCCCAATGATAGCAGGTAAGTGAGCTTGTGGAGGTGGGTCAGGCGGGCTTCTGCCTCTCTACCCCCCCATTCCGCGAGGAGGCATTGAGAAGGAGGAGGAGGAAAGGGAGGCGGGACCCAGGGGAAGAGCCTTCTCTGTGGCGGCCCCAACCCTCTGGAACCAGTTCCCCCCCAGAGGTGAGGATTGCCCCACCCTCCTTGCCTTTTGTAAACTCCTTAAAACGCACCTCTGCTGTCAGGCATGGGGGAACTGAGATATCTCCTCTTGCCTGTGCAGTTTTATGTATGGCATGTTGTATGTATGATTTTTAAACAATGGGGTTTTTTAGACTTTTAATGTTAGATTTATTATTATAGACTTTTAATATTAGATTTGTCATTGTATACTGTTTTTATCACTGTTGTGAGCCGCCCCGAGCCTGCGGAGAGGGGCGGCATACAAATCTAATAAATAATAATAATAATAATAATAATAATAATATGTTCTTTACTAAAATGTGGAAAACAATTATTTACACAGACATATATATATAATATATATTATATATACACACACACACACACACACACACACAGTGTGTGTGTGTGTGTGTGTAGAACACTTGCTTTTTAAAAAATCCTACTTGGCATACTTTTGTTAGTAATACAATACATTTCTGGATACATTTGTTAGTAATATTTCTGGAACCCAGCATGAAACGCCTTTGTTTAATCAACTCAGTGCTTACTATTTTATCTCAACGTTACAAAAAGTCCAGTTTCATAGCAACAGTAAACAGCCTGCTGGTTACAATAGTTACTGACATTTTGACAGATGGCTCTTATGGCAAATAATGAAAAATATTTCTATTCCACCAAGCGCTTAGATACAAATTCTGAGACACAGATTTTTATTACAGCGAATTGGTGTACGAGTGTTTTGGAATACTTTTTAATTGGACTGTATTTTGGTTTTTGTGGCTTTTTCTTTTACATTTGTCAACTTTGTTATTGGGCAACAGGAGAGAGAAAAAAAGAATCAATGGCTCTGAACAGTGAAAGGTGAAGAGTTTATGGGTTTTTTTGCAAGAAGGAAAGTCTGTTCCTGATTTTTCCAGCTGAGCCACCGCAATATTTGTTGGAATAAACCTCAATGAGCTACAATTACAGTAAATGTTGAACTTCAAAAGGTTCAGTGTATGGTAGTCATCTAAAGGCAAGAATGTATTCTAGCTTATTCACAAATCCATATGCCACCGAAGTACTGAAAATGAAAAAGAATGAACTCGTGGAAGGCATTAAAAACCCCGATCACCTTCTGGACTGGCTGATAGAAAAAGGTGTGCTTACATCTGAAAAAAGAATGATTTTATCCTACTATAGAACACGGATGGCAAAGAACTCCCGTGTTTTGGATATCTTGGCTTCTCAAGGTGAGCGCGCTTGCAGACTTTTCTTTTATCCCTGCCTGAAAGAGATAGAGCCCCGTTTATATAACAACATAAGGAATTATGTGAGTGATGTGAATGAGAAAATTGGGGATGCCAGAAGACAACTGATAGGGTATCTCCTTGAAAAAGATAAGGGGCTGATTCAAAAGGATAAGGCTTCACATCCAGGGAAAAAAGATAGCCCTAGATCTGTTAAGCCCAGAAAGATGACTTATGATAAACCTAAATCAAAATCCACTTTGGCAGCCAGACAGTCTCTAGACAATGTTCCCACGGTCTTTGATTTGGTGAGGAAAGGAATTCTTTCCGATTTGGAAAATGCCTTAAACCCCAGTAATGTTAATGCAATGAATTCTGCAAATGAGACTCTCCTGCACATTGCTGCAGCTCATGGGCACACAGAAATCATTGATTATTTAATCAGCAAAGGTGCCAGATTAGAGGTCAAGGATAACAAAGGAAGAACCCCACTGCACAGAGCTGCTGAGAAAGGTCACGATCAAGCGGTGAGCAGGCTGCTCCAAGCGGGGGCTAACATGTACAGTTTGGATCAAGAAGGCAAAACTCCCCTTCACTTGGCCAACCGGAACCAGCACACACACGTCTTGAAGAAC